>NC_056743.1:878286933-878359433 GCF_019279795.1 Protopterus annectens | reverse complement strand
GTTAAGCATATTAAACATATCTCTATTATACCTATCAATATCTAAGACCACCATGCCACCTCCTTTGTCCGCTGGTCTAACAATGATATTTAAATTATTACATAAATCATGTAGTGCTGTTCTTTGTTTGAAATTCAAATTATGAAATTTCTTGTTGTTATTTCTACCAGAACTGTAATACATTTTATATATGTCATCTTCGACCAGTTTACTGTATGCTGCTAATAGGGGTGGAACAGGTGGAGTATATGTGCTGGGTTTCCTGATACCACCATCATATTCCCCATCCTGAAATTCTAACTTTAAAGATAAATGACGTATAAAAAGTTTAAAATCTCTGAGGGTCTCTTCTAGGGTACTGTATTTGGTGGGTATAAAAGAAAGTCCTCTCATAAGGACTTCCAACTCATCACATGTTAACTCAATGGAGGATAAATTGAAAACTAATCTCTCTTCCTGTGTTCCCACATCTTTTTGATGTTCAATGTCTGAGGGCGGTCCGGGGAAAACTTCCTCTTCTGCCGCCCTCTGCTCATTGAGCGTCTCCTCCCTTCCCCTGGTGGAGTTCTTATCGGAAAAGGGTGCTTCAAATCAAACACCTTATTGACAGCACTAGTCAAAGTTGCAGTTGCAACCCTTGAACTAACGGTAGCCCCTGTTTTCTTCCTCACTACTGGGCCATCCATGCCTGTAGGTCCACTGCTGTTAACCAAACTATTAGAACTAGTAGTTTCTTCATATTCTCTAATTGCAAAGTTGTTAGTAGTAGCAACAACTGAGTCACTAGCTCCTATAGGTGTTCCCTCATTAAGCACATTCTCTCTGTTAGCTATATTGCTAACAACTTCTGCTGACATATCCCTGCTGATGCCAGAATCTGGCGTAATAGCAAATACAGTACTGTTCACATTTATAGCAGTCTCTTGTCGTTGTGTAGAAACATTAGGACGACTGTTCGCTCTGGGCCAGGTGAAAATATTACCTAATTTGAAGTCCGTAATGTCTCTTTGTAGCTTGACCCTTTTTTGGTTGTACAACCTCTTCTCATATTGCGTGACATTGTCCAACAACACATGGCAATAGTCATTAGCTTCTTTAGCTGGAAATTGTGAAAAAATATCAGTCTTTTGTTTCTCTATCTCTATTCTCAAAGTCTCTTCAATCGGTAAGAAAAATTTATTCATTAACCTCATGTAGTTGAGGCTTACCTCCAGGTTTAGCTGCTGCCACACACACACACACCTGTCTATATATACTCGAACCCCAAGGTTGCACAAAAGTTGAGAAAAAGGCAATATTTAGTCATTGAAAGTGTTTTCAGTGAACTGCATTCAATTTCTTTGCATTCACTGAAACTACAATGAGATGACATGTTCTCATTTTTAAATACTCACCATTTTTCAAACTAAGCCATAAAAGCAGTCTTTTTTTTAGATTTAGATGAAAAAGTGTAGTTACACACTACTAATTATTCAATATTTGCATTTTGGTAATCAAGGGTAGATCATGCCTGCTCAACTTGGTTGACTTCTTTGAGTCGGTCACCAGTGTTGTGGATGAAGGTAAGATGGTTCATACAGCCTACCTTGATCTGGCCAAAGCCTTTGATACCATTCCCACTCAGGAATCACAGAAAAACTTATTAATCTAGGCAGCAACCCCTATATCACTAGGTGGGTTACAAACTGGCTCACAGATAGAACCCACAGTGTGAAAGTAGCTGACTCCAAGTCAGACTGCCAAGTCACAAGTGGAGTCCCACAGGATTCGGTCCTGGGTCCTCTCCTGTTTGGTATCTACTTCTCTGACATCCAGGCCAACATGAAGGGACTCTGGTTGACAAAGTTCGCAGATGACTGCAAGTTGGGAGCTATTATTAACTCCCCAAGTGATGCTGACATCCTACAGAAAGGCCTCAATGAGACCAACGGCTGGTGTCAGAACCATGGCCTTAAGCTCAATGCAAAAAATGTGTTGTCATCCCCTTTGGGAAAAACCCAGTTCCCTTGAATTACCACACTGATGGTAGTCCACCGAACACAGAAGGTGTTGTAAGAGCTCTTTGGACACAGGTTGACAGCAATCTCTCTTTTGACCACCACATTGCCACTGTGGTTAGAAAACCCTTCTATGTGGCACATCTCATTACTAAGGGTTTTGCATCCAGGAAGAAAGAGGTCATGGTCTCCCTCTACTCTTCCCTCATTAGGCTAATCATAGAGTACAATGACCCATTGGCATGTACCTCACTAGACACCTGCAATAACTGGAGAGGCCGCAAAAGTACCTCACAAAGAGGATCCTAGCCCTTAAACACCTGGCCTATGGACAGACTCAAAAAACTCCAACTGTCTCTGTCTCATATCGCCTAGTTAGAGGAGAGCTCTGCTTGACTTACAAAGCCATGTCTGACCCAGCTCTGTTAGAAATGCTACATCTAAAGAAATCCCAATTCTTCACACCACACGCTCCAGGGACCTCAACTTCATTACCACAATCAACAGAACATGCTGGAGGGACAGGTTAATAACCCAGAGACTGCCCATGCTATGGAATAGCATTCCCATACATGTGAAGCAGAGCACCTCGCTGGCCCTCTTCAAGAGAAATCTTGATGAGTGGATGGGAAATAGAAAATTCACCCCGGGGATCATTCCAGTGGCTCTACTCAACAGAGGCACTAGGAACTAAGGTTGGGTGGCACGATGCTAGGCTTGTAAAGGCTCCAGGGCCATTAGCCTAGTACACACCTATAAACCTAAGAGGGTTGATGTGCTGCATTCTGGTATATTACGCTTTAATACGACAAGTGAAATTACAACTGATTTTATTTAGTAGTAAGATACCTATGGACAGCGGGAGAGGTCTTCATTGGACAAGTATGTGAGAAAAAGAAGTTATGTACTCACCATAATGTTCCATCTGAGTAGTTGTACTTCATTTGTCTTCAACCTGTGGGAATACGGATCTGTATTGGATCTGAGCCGGCAAAGATTACTAGCATCAGCTCCTAGCTCCAGACTCCTCCTCTTACCCATAATACACCTCCACTGCCTTCCATCCCCAAATCGAGTTTGCAGAACTTATACTTAGAACCCAACCTGATAACATACTTGTGACCTATACTACAGCCCGTAGGCTGAACATGCACCAAGAACCGGGGGAAGGAGGGAGGGACGGTTGAAGACAAATTAAGTACAACTATTCAGATGAAACATTATGGTGAGTACATAACTTCTTTATCTGAAGTAGTTTACTTCATTTGGTCTTCAACCTGTGGGACAGAGTCCCCAGCTACTAAACTCCTGGGAGGCCCTCATGGAAGGATATTCCGGAGCACCGCGGAGCCAAAGGATGCTCTCCTTCTAGATGTCAAATCCAATCTGTAATGGGAAATAAACGTATGAGATGAGAACCAAGTAGCTGCAGAGCAAATGCCATCCAAAGATGCCCTAGATCAGAAAACTGCAAACGTAGCCATGGACCTAGTGGAATGAGCTTTAACCTGACCTGGAGGAGACATGCCTTTGTCCTTACAGACCTGCAAGATGCATGAAGAAATCCATCTAGCTATAGTGACCTTGAAAATAGGTTTGCCCAAAAATGGTCTACAGAACGAAACAAACAATTGATCAGATTTACGAAAATTTTTTGTCCTGTGTAAATAGAATTGTAACAGTCTATGAACATCCAGCATGTGTAGTTTGTGTTCCATCCTGTTGGTAAAATTGTGAAAGAACACAGGCAAATTTATAGTCTGATTGATATTGACTGGTGACGCCACCTTAGGAAGAAAAGATGGGATGGTTCAAAGGGAAACTCTATCTTTATGAAAAATCATGTACGGAAATGTTATGGACAAGGCTTGTAATTCTGAAACCCTTCTAGGAGAGGTAATAGCCACCAGAAAAGCAGTTTTCCACGATAGAAATTTTAGATCTGCAGTTGCGGCAGGCTCAAAAGGTGGAGCGACCAGAGCTTGGAAAACAAGAGAAAGGTCCCAGGAGGGGACAGGATCTTTGACCGGGGGGGGGGGGGGCATAGCAAAAACGTGCCTTTAAAAAAGGCTTTACACAGTCTAAAAGATGCCAAGGATGCAGAATTCATCCACAAGAAAATGAGAAATGGGAGCCAACTGAACTTTGATAGTAGAAGAACTAGCTCCATGCTGGAAAATATCAGCTAGAAAATCAAGAATGGCAGAAATAGGAGCCATAAAAGGATCCAAAATCCTCTGAGAGGCCCAGAAAGAAAAACGTTTCCATTTGCTGCGATATACCTTTCTGGTAGAAGACTTATGAGCAGCTACCAAAACAGACTTAACTGAAGGGGAAAGTCCGGGAGTCCTAGCAATCACGGGAACTGGAGCAGCCAAGTTGTGAGCTTCAGGCTGTCCAGACTAGGATGAGGCACCCCCGATTGGTGTGAAATCAGGTCTTGAATGGGATCTAGGATCCAAGGTGGAGCTAGAAGGTGAAACCATACCTGGCAAGGCCAGAATGGGGCAATGAGGATCACCTTGCTCCTCAGTCGACAAGCTTTCTGCAGAAACCTCGAGATGAGAGGAACTGGCGGGTAAGCATGCAGAAGAGTGGGAGGCCAAGCATGAACTAGAGCATCTCTAGGGGACTCCCCCGGTGGGAGGTTCAGAGCGAAAAACCTGCTGCACTTCGCAATGGAAGGAGATGCGAAGAGATCGCAAAAAGGTTGACCCCACTCACTGAAGATCTGTTCTGCTACTGAGAGATTCAGAGACCACTTGTAAGGCATCAGAATGGTCAGACTTAGCCTGTCCGCTAGAATGTTGGACTGTACTGGAATGTGCGTAGTGATGACAAAGCGACCGGTGGAGATCGCCCATTCTCACAATCTCATGGCCTTGCAACAAAGGGGATAAGATCTGGTCCCACCCTATTTGTTGATGTACCAGACTACTGACATGTTGTCTGACTAAAAGGCAATCGTCCCCAGAGGAAGAAAGGCATGAAGGGCCTGCAATGCTAGGAGGACCACCCTCATCTCTAGGACATTGATATGCAAGCTGGTCTCTATGGGGGACCACAGGCCTTGGACTGTCCTGCCCTAACAACGCCCCCCCCCCCCCCGAGTTGGGAGGCATCCGTGGTCACTGTGGTTTGGGCCAGGGCTGGAACAAAGGATCGTCCTTCCAAAATGTCTGGAGAGCTCATCCACCATATGAGGGACGACCAACACACTTGTCTCAGGTGGATAGGATGGGTTAGTGGTAAATCCAACAGGAACCACTGAACCGCTAGAGTCCATTTAAGAATCTGCACGTGTAGCCGAGCACATGGAAGGAGAGTTATGGTCACCGCCATCGAGCCTAGGGTCCTCAACATTGATTCCGCTGTCGGGAGATGAGAATGGTAAATTAGGGAGACATGCATCCTGAGGTTTGAACTCTCTCCGAGGTCAGGAACACTTTGCACTGTAGTGTGTCTATCCTGGCACCAATGTAATCTATCACCTGTACAGACTGTAGTACAGACTTGGCTGTGTTGACTGCCAAACCCAAACTCAGGGCAAGCTCAGAAAGTAATCCCTGGTTTGGGAAAGTACACACCTGGTGGGAGCAGTGAGGAGCCAATCGTCCAGGTACGGATAGACCTGAATCCCCTTGAAGCTTCAGGTGAGCCGCTACAACCGCCATTACTTTGGTAAACACCCTGGGGGTTGTGGTGAGACCAAAGGGCAGGGCTCAAAATTGATAATGATTGGCCCCTAGCAGGAAGCGGAGTAACCCCCTGGAGCTTCTGTGCATTTTTATGTGATAGTAAGCAACCTGGAGATCTAACGAGCACATCCAGTCACTCTCTTGCAGGTATGGCATGATGGACTGTAGTATGACCATCCAAAACTTTTCTTTGGCAACTGACAGGTTCAGGGTAGAGAGGTCTAGGATGGGCCTTAAGTCCGCCGTTTTATTTGGCTCCAAAAAGAACCTGGAGTAGAAGCCCGATCCGGACTCATCTGAGGGTACGGTTTTGATGGCTCAGTTTCCTAGCAGCATGGAAATTTCCTGTGCTGCTGCACCCTTTGCATGGGTGGAACATCCGGGAGGTGTTTGGGAGTTATGGGGGAACCCACAAAGGGGATAGAACCATCCTCTGGATATGGTCCGTTGTTATGGTCTCCCATGCCGCTGGGTGCAAGGACAATCATCCCCTGACTGCCTCCAGAGTAGAGCAGCCAGGCAACCCCTCAGGGTTGCTGCCCGGGTGTGTTCAAGAAAGGTTCTCAAGACCCAAAGTTTCGATGACCCCCTCGGCCTCTGGGCCGGTGTCCATTCTGTCCCCCTCTGCCTCTAGGGGAAGAAGAGCCCCAAGTGTCCTGGGAATATTGAGACTTCCAGAACCACATCTTCTTTTGCCCTTTCTGGTTCCAGGAAAAGGACTTTCGAGGGTTAGAGAAGCGGATCCCGACGGCAGACAGTGTCTTCCTGTTCTTCTCACTCTGGACTAGTGTTTCCTTGACGGTCTTACCAAAAAGAGTAGAGCCGTCATAAGGGGCATTGGCAAAGGGCGCCTTAAAGGGTTCGGTGAATTGGCACAACCTGAGCCGGGCGTTATGCCTCATGGACACGTTGGACCCAGCCGCCCTAGCCGCTCCTTCCATAGCATGGGAGAGGAGTCGCATGGACATATTTGATACTGCTCTCAGAGTGGCCATTTTTGCGGAGAACGCAGCCTTGTCCTCTTGCGACACAGACTTTGATGGAGACTCCTCCAGCTCCTTCACTAGATCGCTTGGGAGTCTCGTGACATGGGCCAAGTAGTTTGGCGCCCTTATTGAAAAGGTAGCTGAAGCATACCCCTGCTTCCCTAGGAGGTCCATCATCTATGGCTCTCGGTCAGGAGGGTGGACCAAAGAACTTTCCTGAGATAGTTCCTTCTTTGTGGCTGCTGCTACCACCATGGCATCCACTGGGGAGCCCTTGTTCCAGGAAATCCTGTCAATAGGGGGACTCAGAACCTTATTGGGGTGCTTGGGGATCGGCTCCACGGTATCTGGTTCCTTCCACGCCCACGAGGTGATCAAATCCACTAAAGGATCCACGGGAGGGGACACCCAAGACAAAGACGGGCCCATGCCGAAAGCCTCCAGAAACACAGACTCATCAGAGGTGGCCTTGGGGGCAGACCAACCTCCCCGCTGGCGCAGGATCTCCATGAAGTCTCCAAAGGAGACATCGTTGGGAGGGGATCTTGGGGAGCCCTCCCCATCATCTAAATCTGTGTCCTCGGTTAGGGACTCAGGGGAATCCAAGTGCCTCCTCTTGCACGAATGCTTGCGAGGCACATCTCCCATGGGGCTCTCCAGGGAGTGCTCGCAAGCCATCTTTTCCTCTGGGAGAAACGTCTGGGGCTCTTCGGGCACAGCTGTCCCTCTGGTAAGACAATGGGGACCAAAGACAGAACCTAGAGTGCCTGGGCGAAGTCCGAGGGGGTGGTCAGGGGCCTCGATCTGATGGAGAGGACCCGTTCTACCACATCGAACGCCGAAGGACAGCGGTCCTCCTGGGAAGCTAATAAGAAGGCCGGTCTCCCTGGATCCGATGTGTGAATCGGAGCCGGACCCGAAGTAGACAGAGCTCCAAGGGAAGAAACCTGGCCCAACAATGTCGGGAATCGATGGAAAAGGTTCCACACTCCCTCAGATCCAACACCCAGGCACCTGCTCTGAGAGTGGCTCGGATCAGACATGCTCCAGGCAGCTGTTGGCGTTGAGGAAGGAAGTACCATTGGTGCCGAACCCTGACCAAGGCCAACCTCGGATCAGAGAACTCAGAGACTGAAGGTCAGGGAAGGAGAAATGTGCTGAAAAAAGGGAAGTGAGCCCCCCCCTCCTGAGGGAGGGAGGGCTGGCAAGACCCCCATCTGGATCTGTGTACGGATAAAGCATCTCATCATCTTATCCAGATCCATGTCTGATAAAGAACGGGTCGACCGAGAAGTGGCCACGGACTCCGACCTGGCTGGTTGGGGAACCGAGGCTCGGGAGACTGAACGTGCCTCTTCAGGCTCTCAGGAGAACCTCGGAGACAGGAACCAAGGGGAGTCACGGATCAGTGCAGACTTGTTCGGGGACGAGGTCCAGGGACCTCTTCCTCTTTTCCTTCGTCTTCGACTCTCTCTCTCCCGCTCTCTACCTCTCCTCTGCTCCGCTACCAGAGGCCTAAATGCAGGAGTTTGAGTCCCAGCCTGGGAGGGAGGGGAAGCCAGAGGTAGAGAGGTAGTCACAGCAGCCACTGTGACTGAAGCCGAAAGAGGTTCAGTGGCAGGTAGAAGACCTTTGAGGGTCAACATGGCCTTTCTATCCTTCAAAGCTCGGGGATTGAACCCCGCACAAATGGAGCACTCCACATTAAGGTGGGCCACACCTAAGCACAACACACACAGAGTGTGGCCATCCGCTGGGGAGAGCTTATGGCCACACACTGTGCAGCGCTTAAAGATAAGCTTTTCAGCAATACTATCAAGCAAGAAGCCTTAAAAAAAGAAAGAGACAGACCAAAAACTTTCATTCTTTAGACTAATAACACACACTCACTCACCACACTAGACTGACTTGGGGGGCGGGGGGCACCACAGGCAAACTACTCTAAACTAACTACAACTACAAACCAACACTCGACGTCAAAGCGATGGGAGAGGAGAAAGGGTACCTATACTAACTTGAAATGGCTAAAAGTAACAAAAAATTTAGAAAAACTTACAATCAGAATCACCCTGCTAGCTGGAGCTCTAGAGACGCAATGTTTTACAAACCACAGCACATGAGATCTGGGGATGGAAGGCAGTGGAGGTGTATTATGGGTAAGGGGAGGGAGTCTGGAGCTCGGAGCTGATGCTAGTAATCTTTGTCATCTTGGATCCCATACAGATCTGTATTCCCACAGGTTGAAGACCAAAAGAAGTAAACTACTTCAGATCAGACAGAAAAACGCATGTGTGCAAAAACACAGTTTGAGATATTTACAGATTCATTCATTCTTTGTTGACTGGGCTAGTCTTATTAGGCTAGTGGCCTCTTTTCAGGGAAGACCTGTGGTATTTATACTACTAGGGGAAATTTGGCCAGGGCATCAGGGAACTTCCGCTGCTGTTTTTGATAGGTGCCATGGGATATTTTACATCCACCTGAGCTACCACCAACTCAAGTACACAGGGCCACCGTTTAACAACTCATCTGATAGGACGACATACTCAGGAGTGCAACACTGCCCTTATGCAGTGTCAACTACTGATCTACCTGGTATGGGAATAGAATCCACAGACTTATGCACCAAAGACAAGTGTGCTATCTATTGTGCCACTGACACCAGCATAGCTGAACAGACATAAAAGAGATATTGTGTTTTCCCCAACATGCAGCAAACTTAGGTTGATTAAATTAAGTAAGCATTTGCAACACTTGAAGAACCTCCACATAAGGGATGTGTCTGCTTTGCTCTCCATACATAAAAATACATCTGGACAGCTTTATGCAAATGTCACTTCAACTATTTGCTTCATAAAAATGGTACATACACTGCTGTCATCCACACTTTAACCACAGACCCATATCTGTGGACATGCCTGCCAATTTGAACAAAATGAACCTTGAACACTTTTACTATGTTAAGTGCAAAATAGAATGATAGTCTGATATAAATATATTTAGTTATTCTGGTTGTAATATTTGTTAGACATCTTTGCACTTAAATTATACATACTCACTCCTCCAGCACCCAAATAAACTACTCTTCCTTCACTTGCTCCCACAGTATGCACCTATGCTCTTGTTTTAATTTATTTACTATTTATTTCAATTTGACCATTTCAAAGTACCTTTTTCGGTCACAAACCGGGCCTTAGGGAAGACAAATGAAAATCAAGAAAACACAACACAAATCACAGAAATATGAATAGCATAAGAAATTTTCCCTCACCGATCACATAGACCCCCTTTTTGTCAGTGTCTTAATATTTGGCAGGTCATAAAGGGACCCAATACTCACCTAGCCCTTTCGTTCCCACTCTCTTATCCTTAAACTTGTCAAAAGCAGCATTGGGATTCACAATGAGATGTTCCACACTGGCACTTGTCAGTTCCTCTTGCACAAAACAAAACACATCTCTTTAGTCACCACAGTGTACAGTGGTAAGACCTGCAAAAAAAGGCCCAGTATGATGATTGTTGTTGCTGTCTACTGCTTAATTTATTCATTACACAAACCTTTGACTGTCAGGTCATGGTAAAGCTTATGATGTTAATACTGCTATAACTGTATCTCTCAACCTCTTAGTGCAAGAAATCTGGACAAAGCCCAACAAAATGGGGACACATTTTAAATATTGCTCTTACAAACAGTTGTTAGAGTAACAGGGTTTATTTTAACATGCATTTTCTGAAGTACTCAAAGCCTGAAACTTGCACGTATGCCATTATTTAGTGACTTCAATCCTCGGATCATTCCAGTGATTTGCCTGAAAACCACAAATTTTGTGAGGAACAGACCAAAAATATGAGCCAAAAATCTGGACAGTTCAGAGGTATGGCTATAACTCAATATATTTCAGTAACATTTCTGACAATATTACCAGTTAAAATCTTCCCCCTCTTACTAAGGCATCAGTGGTCATTCACACAAACACACACTGCATTACTGGAAGGGGGCGCAACTCCCTACCATGTACTACAGGAAAAGTATCATCATGATTTAGTAAAGATCCATGAATCTAGCTGAACAGATCACAGAAAGCAGAATAACTGCTGGTGGTCAATAAGCAAACTGCTATCCTTATTCAGAAAAGTGTCCTGTCAGCATCCACCCTTTCTACAATGGTGTGTCATCCTGGAGTCACCATGAACTGCTACCGAACTCAACTTCAGCAGAACAACTAATGTCAGCAAGGCCTAAAGATACAGTGTGTCTGCCATATGCCAATGAAAACATACCAGTGTTAACATGCTCCAAACAGTACATGATTACCAGCAGCAGGCAACTACAAATATCCCTACTAGTAATGTACAGTTTGTTTTAAATGCTAGTCATCTATTTTGGCTTCCATTCTTTTTCTGTCTTTCCACCACCATCAACTTGCTCTAAATAGTGGGGTTTCCTAACAAAACAGCTCATTACTGCAAAGTACTTAAATTATGCAAGTCTCCAAGTGCCTTTACAGTTCTGCAAGGAGTCAAACCTAATGATGCTAAAAAAGACACTACTCTATTTGCTCTGCAGACAGAAAACTGGATCAAGACCACCCTGTAGCTAAACCACTATATACACAATAGAGACAGTCAACAGATCAGAAAGGCATTATTCAAACAGTTTAATCTCAAATTTAGTAAACCACATCCAAACTTATCTACCTTCTTGTAAAATTATTTTCAAAAAGTGCAATTATTTTGAGTGTAATTTTGCTTTCATGAAAGAAAAAAAACAGAGCACAGCAGGTGATTAGAGTTGCCGATGTGCCTTGACATTTTCAGAAGCACAATGAATACATATGGAAGCAGAAACATAATTAACCTAGCTCAGCAGATGCTAAAAGAAATGTCATTTTTTTTGTCAGCAATTCATGCTGTCCTGCATTCATTAAGACACCAGAATGACACAACTGACACCAGAATCCTCCATTCAACCACATAAATGATTCAACATAGCCCACTTCTAGACATACAAGGCTCCTACCAGTGTGTGTACGTATGAAGGTGCATGGGGGGATTACTAATATAATATGAGACTTGCATTAGAAATGAAAAAGAACATTTAAATTATCTCCTTCTACTATATACAATGTTATCATTTGGACTGGTTAGTGACTTGTGCTAAATTCCTGCCTCTAATGCTTGGATGCTGAGAAGGCTATGAGTTCTACTACATACCAGATGCTTGAAGCTCTCAGTGGATAAATGGAGATCTTAAATTTCTACTGATAAAAATGAGTCCTTCTGACTTGCAATGAATATATCTTCATAACCCACTTCAGAAGATAATTTTATGAGCTATTTATCTCCCAATACTTCAGTTGTATAGGAAAGCAGTTTTGAAGGGGAAAACAAACAAAAAAAACTTACTGGTATGCTCTTTCATGAGAACTTGAGCACAGTGACATCACCAGGAACCATTCCTCAAACAGTTCAGTTTAGTTCTTTCTGGTCATCGGTGATATAGCAGGTTCTTGCATTTTCAGTAGCATGCAAAACATGTTGCCCAGGCAGCAAAGGCTAATGTATCTTACTGTTTCTAATGATGGGTATACCAGAAATTACTTTTGGTTTTTAACTTTTGAAGTAAGACTTATTCTACTTGGGATTCCAGTACAGTCAAGTAAAACATGTGATTACTTCACAGAAAAGAACACCAGTTTCGCAGACTAAAAGAATAGTACACTGCATACAAAAACATACTAACAACTACCATTTTTAGGCATTATACTTGATATATGATGCTTCTACAAGGAAACTACATTTCAAAATTAGGGGAAATATTACAAGGTAACCACCTTTGACAACCAAGAAAATAATCTTAAAAACCAAATAAGAACATTTACTAGGATGTGGTTTAACAGCTCAAGTCCCAGAATCCTGGAATGTTTTACTGTCTAGTAGAGTAAGTACTCAAACCACTACAAAAAATTGTCAGGAATACATGGAGAGAGAGGCAACTGCAACATTATTTTCTCTCCTTACCAACTGAAAACTTGGGCGATGGTGCTTCCCAAACATAAAACTGTATCAAGGAAGATGCAGGTACCTACAGGCCTGTTGGTTTTGATTCCCATCCAGGAAAGGTTACGCAACACACAAACTATTTGGTGGCCTGGGGAAGCATCTCATTTCTAATTGATCTGTCTTAAGGCAAACAACAAAACACTGTAGATGTGTTGCTAGTCTGACATGATTTGGTTCTTTGACAAGGTCACTTCTGTGGGTGGGGAACAAGTGAAGCCCAGCTAAACTTCAGTGATGCTTTCTGACACCAGGCCTCAAAGATTGTCAAAAGAATATAAAGACTGGCCCCAAAACAGAGGAGTGGATGGGAAACCAGCTGGCGGACTGAAGCTGAAAGTGGTTACTAGAGGGGAAATGTCAGAAGAATGTATGTAAGCAGTGAAGTTCCACATGGTTCAGAGTTGAGACTAATCCCATTTGGAAAATCTACATCAGACACCACAATGATCCTAGGACTAAGAACACATGTATGAGGACAAGAAAAACAAGCTTTGCAACATTCACAAACTGGGGTGTCTCTCAAAAGAGAGTTTTGGCATGTGTCATCATGGGTAATTAAATAAAAACACTAAGCTAATTTTGATGAGATTTATTTACCAACTCCATAAGCTTTTGCACTTAGGAAGGTTTCATCAAAGTCTGATGAACTTGCTAAGGGAGAAAGCATACAAAGCTAGCAAAAATACATATTTTACTAAGAGCTGGTACGGTACTTTAGCTTTATGTGGGTGCCACCTAATTATGCTTTTAAACACTAATGTTTTCTGACAGGCTAAAACCAAACCAAAATAAAACAAAATGAATATGAGGTCATGTACTCTGGATGGATGGAAGCCAAAGAACATACAGTTTTGGCTGGGCAGGTCTCAAGCTGAACAGAAGACAGAAAGGTCTTGAGGGTAACAATCAACACTAGGATGAATTACAAAGTTATTGTTTGTTGTTGTTACAAAAAAACACTGAAAAAGAATTATGTTGGGGAAACAGCACACTGGATGCGGATTCAGGTGATGCTGGTAAGACCACATCTGAAGTACAAGACATAATTCTGGAGGCCATACAAAGATAAATTAGGCAAACAAAATGTGCAAAAGAGTTGCCAAAATGGTGATGAGATGGACAGCAGAATATGTCCCAAAAATGTGAAAGCTGCACAAGCAATTTTGAGAAAACAATGGAGATATGAACTGGACAGTTAATTTTTGGATAAGTGAGAGGCTCTGAAGCTGATGAGGGAGAATGGGTATGGAAACATGGGTGTCAGATGGAAAGGTGCTTTTTCAAGTCAGATGTGAAAAGACACTGTGGAAAAGTTGGCAAGGACCTGGAATGTGCTGACTGATCTAATCGTATACTTCAAGTCCTCACTGGGTACGTTCAAAACTGCTTAGTAAGAGCAAAAAATATACACAGAGGACAAGAGTATCGGAAGAACAGCTGCACACAGACTAGCTTCAATACTTGTTGGGTTTCAAAAGACCATAAAGGTTTGACAATTGTTTATTATACAGGTTATACTAGAATACACAGCAATAAATTCATCTAACTAGCATGAAACCATTTCAGTTATTATGCCACTTATTGCCTTGAAAGTTTTTTTTTCCAGCTCTGGACCCATAAACTTCAACTGCATTTGTATTTGCTTCACTTATTGGATTTACAACATAATGTGAGTGAGTAAGAGTTTTATGGACATAGTTTGTTCCACAGATGTTATAAATTCCTTGGTATGTGGCACATTCATTTCTAATGAATGTGCTTCCAGGAAACACATGGGATTGTATCACAGGCAGGAGTGTGCTGGCATCCCACGCTGTCAGAAAGGTAATATAGCCATACTTCTTTCCACAGTCATATATACCTAGTACCCACTTACCAGTAATTGCTAGATAAGATCCTCTATTGTACTTTGCACTCACCAGCAAACTTTCATTAATTTCAACAGTTTCTCTTGGACCTCCTAACCGGGTCTTGTAGCAACTTCCAAGTATGTATATCCCTCATAAATTGATACCAGTCTACAACAGACTTTCATGTCATTTGAAACAAAGTTGCGGTCTGGCTAAGAGGAGTACAGCATACCCAATGAAAAATCAGTCTTACGAGTTTTGTCAATGGATTTGACATAGCTCAAAATAAGTGCCATAAAGAATTCCAACATCAGTCCTACAATCCTTTTTACAGCATTGCCAAGAAGCTTCTTTAATCTTTTTTTCATATACTTATTTGAGTTCCACAAATAGAGCAATCCATTTCTGAGGGAATAATATTAAATGATTGTAAAAAAAAAAGTATATTACTGTAAAAACAGTCATGGTGTTATATTAGTACAATTTTGAAATCTCAAGAACAGTAATATCAAGTACTGTTATGAAAAGAAAATAACGGCTATAATTGTTTGTTTTTATTAAGTACTTGTTGCTGTGATACTACAATCATATCTACACTGCCCCTTTAATAAACCACTCGCTCCCCACACACAAATGCGCACAGATATCCAAAATTTGGGACTTGGCTACTACAGTAACCAATGCAATCACTTATGTTAAAACCTTACTCAGTAAACGTCATGGTGTTACCAGCAGAGATAGATGAAGCAGATCTCTCACAGCTACTGCAGCTAACAAAACTAAGCAGGAAGACAACTACTTAACATATTTTATATTAGCTTAAAAAAGCTGAAGATTGTTAAAATGCAACACAGTCTTTACCTCTGCAGTAAATGTAATAAGTATCTAAAGCAAAATGTAGCTGACCTTGAAACAGAAAAATCCTATGTGCTCCTAAAAGAAAAAGACCCTAGTGAAACACATACCAGCTAGGCAAGTTGTGCAATACTGTCTACCAGCTGTAAACATGGGCATAGTTACATTAAGCTAAAGAACCGTGTCCACACAAACAAACTCCCCCCTCCCCACAAATTCTGCTTCTGATCATATATACTGTGTACTACAGTCCAGTCTGAGCACTTACAAACAAGGCTTAAAGCAAAAAGGATCAAGGGTTACTGATGCCAGCAACTCTAAATGGTGCTTTAAGTGGCCGTAGCCATAGGCCAACTAGGCAGCTACCTAGGGTGCCATTCTAGCAGGGTCGTTTTTCCAGTAATCTGGATGGTGCAGGTAGACCTGGATGGGGGAACTGGTGAGTGTGTGGGGGTGCTGTGGAGCCCTTTTGCCAAGGACACCAGCTGACCAAAGGCCGTCCCTGGACGGTGCCAGACTATTTTTCAACCTGAATTGGAAATACAGAGTTCACACAAAAAGTGATGCCTGCATAATCACAATCTCAAGGTGTTCCTCATTAAAAAAAAGTTAAGACAAATATCGCCAATTACTAGTTATCAAAATCTTGACACCTAGTAACAGATTACTAGGTCCTGTAAGCATAAAAGTGCACTATGAATATATCATGCAGAGGAGTAATTTGGGTTACAGAACACTATTGTCTAAATGAATGAATGACTGAATTTATATACTGGTTTTAGTATTAATACCACAACGGCATTAACAACTGCTTCTGGTAAAGACAAAAATCATGTTTTATTACATTATGCAAGTTACCAGGAGGGTGAAAGGTCAAGACTCCTTACCAGCTCCTTGTGTTTTTCCCCGCAAAGGTGAGAGTTAAAGGAAACAGAAAAGAAAAGACAAGAGACTGTATTAGCAGGTTATTACACACAAGCACTACTAAGAAGCTCATAACAGATAAAAATACTAATCAGAGGCAGTAAGCATTTAATAATGTCAAGAAAACCCTGCTTAAATCTTTATCATGCAAAGACCTAACTAACATACAGAGTGCAGTGACAGGATACAGACGTCTGGCAGTTATTTATTTTTTACTCAACTTCATACATCTGAATAAAAAAATACAAAGAACAGCAGCGTACAATTTAAGAATACAATTCTGCATACTTACCTTGGCTATCCATTTTCGCATATTTCAGATCATCTGCAATTACACGGTCTAACAGAGTATCACAGAGTGTACAAAATAACAGTATAACAGCTGTGGTTTTCTAGTACAGACAATAGTTAAGCCAACAAAATACATGTTATAAATATTCGCTATTAGAATTTAAATATTTCTCTTCAGAAGGCAAGGTTTCCTGTGTAGGATTCATTAAAGCACGGCTGTTTAACCTGTCATTGGCAGAAGGTGCTAGGGGACATGACAGTTTGACAAATCTGACTGTGCCTAATTATTCTCCATTTTCAACATGGTGTCAGGCTTGGTAAAAGGGCTGTACTGACAATGGTACTTCAACTAAAGCAACTGCCAGAAACTCATTTTTTGATTTCCTGGACTCTGTTAAAGTAATCATGGACCAAATTGTATGAGTAACTGTTTATGCACCTGTGAGACTGGGTTTGAGTGTATTGCAAAACACGAATGAATGCTTTTACTGTGCCTTGCAGCCAGTCTTTTTTTCTGGCATGCTGTGCACACTGAATAGCATTTCAGTGAAGTAGCATTCCAGAAACTGTTTTAAATCTAGGAAGTAGTACAAAAAGAAAGTAAAGAAAAATATACTTTCTATACAAAGAGTCCAATAAATCAAAAAACTTAAGATCAGGCACTTTGACACTGCTGGTTTGTAAAGTGATGGAGAAAATAAGGAAGTGACTAAACATATTTCCTAGAAATATGGTGACAGATGAGATGCAGATGGGTTGGGGGGAATTTTATATACAGACAGCTGGTACAGATGTTAAAAGATCCAAGTACAGATTTCAGGGTAGCGGACGTGGGTTAAGGGGTGGCTGCAGGGAATAAAAGTCTGAAGGTGGATTTGGCATAATGGTCAAGGTTTTCACCTCATAGACACAAGATACATAGGTTCATTCTGACCTCAAGTCACTGGATAGGCTTAAAATGGCCCCATTCAGAGCACTTAGCCTAGTATTCACATGTGAAACTAAAAAGATATTAACATTTTACACAAAAAGGACCCAAGATTCAGTATTGGTGAGACCACTTCCACCAAGAGACCAGTAACCAGTGATGTACCTCAGGGATCCATGCCAGACATCTACTTCTTAGAAGTCAGAGCTAATGTCAAGGGCCTCTGGCTCACCAATTTCACAGATGAGTATGAATTCAGAGCTATCACAGCCACCCCCCCCCCTCCCACACACACACAACACTAACATTCTTAAACAGGGTCTAACACGAACAACTGACTGGTGCCAAAGCCATGGTTTAAAATGCAACACCAAGAAGTGCACTATAGCGTCCTTTGGGAAATAATCCACACAAGCCAATTCCTCCAACAATAAAACATCCCTAAGAATTGACCCACAAGTTAAGGCTCTGACAAATATACTGTGATTGTGATTATGCAGGCATCACTTTTTGTGTGAACTCTGTATTTCCAATTCATGTTGAAAAATAGTCTGGCACCGTCCAGGGACGGCCTTAAACCAACACATATCCAAGAGAGTAAGAAAGTAATTCTTTACTGCCAACTTATAAGTAAGAATATTGCATCCGGGTTCAAGAAAGTTACAATATCACCTTACTCAGACCTTTCTAGACCCATCACCAAGTACAATGCCCCCTTCGGCATGTACCAAACCAGGCATCTGCAACAGTTGGAATACACACAGAGTTTCTTCACCAGGAGAATCAAGGGTATTAACACACTGTCCTACATAGATCACCTTAAGGCCCTATCTCTACACTCACTCTCCTACAAGTTAATAACAGAAGATCTATGCCTGGATAATAAGGCATCCTCAAATCCAGTCCTGCTGGATCTTTTGCACATCCGTAAAATGAATAGCAATACAAACACTAGATCCAAGGATTTTAAACTTTGCTTGGACATAATTATAACATGTAAGCTTGACCAATGGGTAGGACATTGAAAATTCACCCCCCACACACAAAGTCTGGCCTCCATGTCTCTAATGGACAGAGGCAGGCAGTAAGCAAAATGTAAAATATTATCCAACGTAACCCCCTCCACCAAGCCCTTAGCCACCTCCAAACTAACACACCCCTCCTAACACACCCATAACACACCCAAAGTACAGGGAGACAAAACTGGGTTAAGTTGCACGGCCAGGCTTATAAAGGCCTTAGTACTCAATGGCATAGTACATACCAGTGAACATGTGACGAGAGGAAAACTGTCAGCTATGCAGTACAGAGGAAAATACTGACTTTTAAATGATGCTAAGTTGGATTCAGTGACCTTATATAAAAGAGGACTAGTCTATAAAACATGCTGGTCCAAATTAACATGCATCACTTCAAAGTGATGCAATCTGGGACTAACAGTTTATTTACGAAGTAATGGGATGGGACACTTTAAAAAAGTCTTTGAGGACTTAACCTTGTATCAAAGCAGTAGACAACGCACAAATACATCTTTAAGGAGCACTGGTTTGACCTCATCTGTGATACAGTTTGTGAATCTACAAATCTTCCAGAAAAAGGAAGGATAACAGTATGACAGAGAAGCACTAACTAGTAAAAACGACCTCTCCTCTTTCCGTAGTGACAGCAGAGTATAAAAAACAACGAAAAAGTTTTGGACAAAAGAGAGAATGTCCATAAAATAAGAAACAGGAAAAAGAAGAAAGTTAACAACGTCAACAGAAAGTGTCACCAACAGTTAAAGGTGCAGTCTTAAAGGCAAACTGTCCCAGTGGGATACAGACCACGAGGCAGCCTGAACTAGGTCAGACAATGGGGAGAAAAAAAACAAACAGACAAAATGTACCTACAGGTCAAGATGATGAGCAATTTCCTGATAGAGTATATTTCAAAAACTATTAGGAAGATAGATCCATACAGGCACTCAGATGAGTTAGAAACATTGAAAATTAAGGAAGCAACATTGGTTAGTCAGATTGCCAAAATGGAGACACTGAATGAAGAAATGCAAGACAAACTACAAGAGTTGGAAAACAAGGAACAAAAACAACATTTAAGACTAAAAAATGTTCCTGCAGATGCAGAAGACAGAGACTGTACTTCATTTGTGGCCGAGAAATGAAATTTAGCAAATGGACTGGGCTACCTTGAGAAGACATTTCTGATAGAGCAGCACAGTGTGCCCTGTCTTTCTCAAACAGCAGCAAAAAGAGCTTTGCTCCCAAATGTAGCCAACATACAAAACTATCAACTGAAGGAATACCTCTTAAGCTTACTCTGAAGGAAAGGGACATAGTTGAAAAATAGGTAACAATGTATTTTCAAGATTACGTGCTAAAAAGGAGACAACAGAGAGGGACATTTATCCCCTATTTCAAGCTATGCAGGCAAATGAATCCTCAATTCCGCCTTCTATACCCTGTGATTTCCAAAGGGTACTTCCCATCCAGTGTCAAGACATTCTTGGATCCAGAACATATACAGAAATAAAAGAAAAAGTTGAAAAAGGTTAATGGAAGTGATGAGAGACTCCATATCAGTCAAACAAATGAATGGAGGATTGCACATGGTGACCCGTTAAGCCATTTCTTATGTTCAAGAAAAAGATGCAGGACAAGCAAAAGGATACGTAAAAACATTTGAAAAGAGTAAGACAATCTGCCAAATAATGAAGTGGCATGAGAATTAGCCACAATTTTGGAAAGTTAAGGAATGCAAGAGAATAACAGTGAGAAACGTTAATGGTGAATGTTGACTACTATAAAGATAGCAACAGACTGAACTTTTTGGCCTTTTAAATTTTCTCTGGGGACTTCAGCAGTATTATCAGTTTAAAAAAAGTTTTAAAGGCTGAACACTGGATAGCAGTACACTAAAATATCAAACTTTATTATTTTAAGATGCACTGCTTGGTAAAGGTTAGAAGCTACCTCTAAAGAGTAGCGCCAATTAATAAATGTACTCAGGAAAATAAAGTTGAATGACTGTAGGAAAGGGGGGGAGGAAACATTACTTGACAAGAATCATCTTAAATGACCAAATTTGTTTTTGGAAAGGACATTAAAGGTAATAGAGTGGCAGCTCGAAATGTGAAGATACTCACTAAACTGTTGTGCATAGTTTAATAAGAGTTGGTTGCTTGGTATTAAACAAAAGTTATGTACTCATAACAGATCTTTGAGACCTCTGCCTCCGTTTCATCTGATTAAATCTTTGAATTATTGAATCCAACCTCCGCGCCTTTAGAATTCACGGATTCAGGGCTCTGACTCCTCCTTTACTCATAATCTCTCTCTTCCACAGAATACATCAGATAATCTCATTTGCTGTTTGATCTTGAAGATTGTGCTTTGAGGGCTGTAATTTTTCAACGATTAGTACTTTTTCTTGTTGGTTCCTTATTTTTGAGCAGTTACATTTTTACCTTTTTCTTCCAGTCTAGAACTTCAAAAAATATACATATACACATGCATTATACATACAAGAATCCATATTCACGTGTGTGTGTGTGTATATATATATATATATATATATATATATATATATATAAAAAAAAACATATACACACACACACACACACACACACACACATATATACATACATACACACATACAATGGATATAAAAAGTTTACACACCCCTGTTAAACTTGCCAGGTTTTTGTGATATAAAAAAAAATTACACCACAATAAATCATTTCAAAACTTTTCCTAACTTTAATGTGACCTATAACCTGTACAATTCAATTGAAAAACAAACAAATCTGTTAGAGGGAAAAATATAAAAAATAAAAGAATGTGTAATAAGCTGGTTGCATAAGTATGCACACCCTTAAACCAATACTTCATTAAAGCACCTTTTGATTTAATTACAACATTCAGCCTTCTTGGGTAGGAGTCTATCAGCATGGCACATCTTGACTTGGCAGTAACTGCCTACTCTTCCTTGCAAAAGAGCTCCAAATCTGTCAGATTACGAGGGCATCTGTTGTGCACAGCCCTCTTCAGGTTGCCCCACAGATTTTCTATTGGATTTAGGTCTGGGCTCTGGCTGGGCCATTCCAAAACTTTCATTTTCTTCTAGTGAAGCCATTCTTTTGTCGATTTGGATGTATGCTTGGAGTCATTGTCATGCTGAAAGGTGAAATTCCTCTTCATCTTCAGTTTTCTAGCAGATGCCTGCAGGTTTTTGGGCCACAAATGACTGGTATTTGGAACTGTTCTTAATTCCCTCCACCTTGACTAAGCCCCAGATCCAGCTGAAAAAAATGCAACCCCAAAGCATGATACTGCCACCACCATTCTTCACTGTGGGGATGGTGTTCTTTTGGTGATGCAAAGTGTTGTTTTTGCGCCAAACGTACCTTTTGGAATTGTGGCCAGAAAGTTCAACCTTGGTCTCATCAAACCATAACTTATTTTTCCACATGCTTTTGGGAGACTTGACGTACTGTTTTGCAAATTTCAGCTGGACCTAGATGTTTTTCTGTGTAAGATAAGCCTTCAGTCTTGCAACCCTACCCCATAGCCCATGCATATGGAGAATACAGGTGATTGCTGTCACATGTAGTACACAACCAGTACTTACCAGAAATTCCTGCAGCTCATTCAATGTTGCTGTAGGTCTCTTGGCAGCGTCCCTGACCAGTTTTCGTCTCGTCTTTTCATCAGTTTTGGAGGAACGTCCAGTTCTTTGCAATGTCACTGTTGTCCCATATTTTCTCCACTTTTTGATGACAGTCTTCACTGTGTTCCATGGTATAGCCAATGCTGTGGAAATGTTTTTGTACCCTTCTCCTGATACCTTTCAACAATGAGATCCCTTTGATGCCTTGTAAGCTCTCTGCGAACCACAGCTTTTGCTGTAGCAGGCAACTGAGTAAATGTCAGGAAACTCCTACTAGAACAGCTGAACTTTATTTGGGGTTAATCAGGGTCTCTTTAATTGATGGCAGGTATTTACCCAAGAAGACTGAATGCTGTAATTAAATCTAAAGGTGCTTCAACAAAGTATTAGTCTAAGGGTGTGCACACTTATGCAACCAACTTATAGCACTTCTTTTTTTTTATATTTTCCCCCAATAGATTTGCTTGTTTTTCAATTGAATTGTACAGGTTATAGGTCACATCAAAGGTGGGAAAAGTTTTGAAATGATTTATTGTGGTCTCTTTTGTATATCACAAAATCCTAGCATTTTAACAGGGGTGTGTAAAACTTTTTATATCCACTGTATATACATTACATATTTATATTACACACACACACACACACACACACACACACACACACACAACATTCTGTGAATGGCTCCATCAACCCAGCCACTAATTTGTCCGATCCTGGTTCTTCCCTTCAGATCTGAGGCCTATAGATCCAAGCCTCCCAGGAGCACCCATGTCAGACCAGACAGTCCTGTCTACTTTGACTCTGGCTGTATCCCTTACTGTCCTGACTTTGTTGCCTTCAGACTGGTAAGAGTCTCTGAGAAAAAGCATTGATTTGTGGACTTGTAGCATGAAGTCGGTACTGACATTTTTGGAGCTGTCTCTCTCTCGCACGACATCTCTGCATTAGACAGCTTGGATCCAAAGGCGGCTTCAGATCTGGGGTGAGTAGGGTTGGGGAAGCTCTTACTTCATCTTGTCATG
This sequence comes from Protopterus annectens, assembly GCF_019279795.1. Classification (NCBI taxonomy): domain Eukaryota; kingdom Metazoa; phylum Chordata; order Ceratodontiformes; family Protopteridae; genus Protopterus; species Protopterus annectens. Next base: position 878,336,154 of record NC_056743.1, on the reverse strand, counting down.
ATGGGGCAAGAGTTTCTTTGGGCCCAAATCTAGCTGATTTACAAAATTTAGTTTTAGAAATAATTTAACATAGAAACAGCAACTTTACTGCAGGAATTTTACAAAGGATATTTCTATAATTTAAAATAAAATAAAATGTGCTAGAAATGGCAGCAGGCAGTAAAAACTTTAATAAACAATAAAATTAAACGGTAAGCGCTTTGGTAGTAATACTACTACTTCAGACCATTTAAAATAAAAATCAAAGCCTAGTTTAAATATACATATCAATTAAATCATAAGCCACTAAGACGGGGATATAAAAAAATCACCTGACATCCTTTTAAAACTGCAAAAGATAAGGTATCCTTTTCTTCAATCTAGGTTTTAGAGACCTTGTGATTCAGTCCCCTTCCTTGTCAGCTTGTAAATGTAAAATCCAAAACAATTCCCTAGCCTCAGTGTCATTACACACATCACCCATCCAACCATCTTTCATAACTTCTATAACTTTAAACTTAAACGTACAATCCTGATTAGTTTCTATTATATACTTAGCTAATGAATTAACATTTCTTTGTCTCAGATCTCTCATATGTTCTCTCATTCTCTCCATTAAACTATGATTAGTCTTACCTACATAAAATTTACAGTATAGTACACATTGTGCTAAATTGTTTTACATGCAGCAAAGGCTTTAAACTCATGTGTTCAGAGTAAACAGCTGCATAAACTCATTGTCAGAATCTACCAAATAGCAAAAATTACATTACATGGATATGCATCAAAAATCAGGGAAATGCAGTTATTTTTTATATGGTTATTACAACACAATAACCTTTTTAATGATTTTTTATTTCTAAAGATAAAATTAAGAGTCGACCCTATCACATTAATAATCTGTTTATCTGATGTCAAAATATGCCATTTTTTTTCTGATCACTCCACATACCAACTTAATATTACTAGAGTAAGACAGACTTATAGTAGGTGCTTTCACACAAACTCCGTCATCTTTCCTATTAACAACTTGCTATACATTAGAAAAATAAGGAGCAGCTCTGCTGGCACATAAAGCCATCACTTCTCGTATCCCTTGTTCTAGATCTTCATTCTTGTATCCTCTCACCAATAACTCAGTCTTCATAACGTTAATTTAATCTAAAAATGTATCATCTTCGTTATTCAAGCGAGAAATTCTCATTGCTTGTCCCCTTAATGTTTTATATATATATATATATATATATATATATATATATATATATATATATATATATGTGTGTGTGTGTGTATGGATATGTGGTGGAAGAAGACTATTTCTATGTAAAATATGACTTCTATAAACACTTTTTCTGTATCGTGTAGCAATATCATTCAATTCATTTTTCGCTAACTTTATATCTAAATAAATGCTTGTTCGAGAAGTATGACCAGTAAACCTTAGAAAATGTGTAGTACTGTGTAAATATCTAATAAACTGCTGAAGTTAATCTTCATTCCCTTTCCAAAGAATAAATACATAGCCTACAAAATCTTCGATAAAATACAGTGTTAAGAACAAACATTTGTCACAAAAAACTTTCTTCCACTGTGCTAATACCATATTGGCATTAACTGTTAGCACAGGGGGTGCCCATCGTTACACCAATTTTCTGTCGATAGTATTGTCTGATGAAAATAAATACATTATTTTCTAAAATAATCTCAAACAAACATATCTGGTCTATCAGTGATGGACTATAAGAACTATATCCTAGTAAGAATGTTTTAACAGATTCCAAGCCTATATCATTTGTTATAACTGTAAATAGTGAGCATATACCTAATGTAACACACAATCCTCTTTCCTTCTCAAACGAGCATATTGTGAATATAATGGTGTTAAAAATTATTTTGAATCACTTAAAACTACTTCATAATCATTTTACACCACTGTCAAATGCTGTTCTACAAATATACACACCATCTCTGTTAACCATCTTTGACACGAAACTACAGGTTCTCATTGGAGGATTTCTAATATCCTTATAATATGAATTTTAGGAAGTGCTTGAAATGCAGGGATGATATGAAAATCCACATAGAAAAAGTTATAAACTTCACTAGAAATAATTCTACTCTGTAAACAATCATAAAACAATGCATGCATATTTCTTATTAATGCTTCTATGTCACTCAAAGTAATGATTTCATATATACATTAATCTCTCAGATATGCGATAGCCCACCCCCCATAAAATCAGTATCCATTAATACTATACTGCCTCCTTTATCGGCAGGCCGTATTGATATATCAATATCTGATCATAGCCTATTCGAGGCTAAAGATTCAGCTTTAAATTATAAAAACTTTTTGCATGAACTATCTGAAGAATTATTTAAAATATGATTCAAATCTTGTTCACATACATTGCAGAAAGCTTCTAGAGTAAAATTTCAACTAGGATTAAAAGTACTCTGCTTCTTAAAAGCACTTGGCATTATTGCCATTACAAAATAACAACCTCAGCACTACATTCCATGCAAATATTCTAATATCAGCTGATACACTTCCTGGAATAAAGGATAATCCTTTCTGTAACAGTTTAATTTCTTCCTGATCTAAAATCTTTTGAGAGAGATTGTAAATCAGTCCATTAGTGCTTTCCTCCACATTTTCTTCAGTGATGGCGTCTGTGATATTTCCTGTTGAGCTAATCTTCACTTGCATCCTCGACTGCTGGAGCGACCTCTCTCCGCCTTCTCATTCTCTAATAATGGCAGCAGTAACTTTGAAAAAAACCTGAGTCCGACTTACAGAAACAGTATTAGACTTCGGACAAACATCCACTAAACTATCCTTCATTAATGCACCGGAGGTCATAGAGTGTAATATCCCTCATCACAGGTGCAGTTGTTGTGATGGTCACTGTTATCGGAGTGGGCTTTCATTTAAAGTCCCTTTAGTCAAATTACTTGATTTTTTATTCATATGCTTTGGCCAAGAAAATACATGACCAGCACTGAAATCTAAGAAATCTCTCTGTAGTTTCCACATTTTTTGCTGTTTCAACCGGAAAGCATAAGCACAGATATTACTGACAACATCCTCTAAATAGGTCTTGACTACTGGTGCTGGAAACTTGTCAGAGAGAGAACGCTATAATTTTAAAATTTTATCAGTCAAGGAAACCTTTAATGGTTTAAAATAATCAATTAATAACTGCATATAAGAAAAACTGGTGTCCAGATTTATTCTTTACCAGCTCTTTAGCAAACCAGGATGAGAGATACCGTAAGTACGCATAACAAAAACACACAAGCCTTTCGGTACCAATTTAAAGTGCAGGCACGCCTCCATATGCAGTCTCTGCCACCGATAATGCTCCAGTTTACATAGGCGGTTTTCTATTTCAATGGTATAACTCCTTAACTGTTCTAAGTCCACTCCTGCATCATCCTTTTCAGTCTCTCTGCATCTGATAAAGGAGGAGTAAAGGATTACCTCATGTATAAAGCACTTTATTCGAAAGTTCCACTCTCCTCAAGATTTATAAGCACCAGGATTAAAGTCCAACTCCAAGTCTCCACCTTCTACCAAGATTATCATGCAGTATAAAAGAACGTAGAAAAGAGCAAAATACCAAACGATTAACCAGCAACACCACACACAAAACCAGAATAAAATGCGCTAGAAACAGCAGTAGGCAGTATAAACTTTAATAAACAAAATAAAACAGTAAGTGCTTTCATAGTAATGCTACTTCTTCAGACCATATAAAATAAAAATAAAAGCCAGAGAGAATGAGAGAACATATGAGAGATTTGAGACAAAGAAATGTTAATTCATTAGCTAAGCATATAATAAATACCAATCAGGACCATACTTTTAAGTTTAAAGTTATTGACGTTATGAAAGATAATGGTAGGATGTATGACGTGTATAATGATACTGAGACTAGGGAGTTGTTTTGGATTTTACATTTACAAGCTGACAAAGAAGGGGGACTGAATGACAAGGTCTCTTTAAAACCTAGATTGAAGAAAAGGAGACCTCATCTTTTGCATTGTTAAAGATGTCAAGTGATTTTTGCACCCTCGTCTTATTGGCTTAGGATTTAACTGATATGGATATTTAAATTAGGCTTTTATTTTTATTTCATATGGTCTGAAGTAGTAGTATTACTACAAAAGCGCTTACCATTTTATTTTATTGTTTATTAAAGTTTTTACTGCCTACTGCCGTTTCTAGCACATTTTATTTCATTTTACTCCATTTTGTGTATGTGTTGCTGGATAATCATTTGATATTTTGCTGTTTTATATTTCTACAATTACTGAACGTAAAAGCACTTTCAAATGCAATTCATGTTCTGCTTGCAACCACATTTTGACCTGCACTTCTTTTATACGCAAGGCTACAGGGTTGGTTACTAATTCAGATTTTTTTGCTAGCTGTAGAACTAAGAACATAGTCTACTATGCAGGATGTTCTACATGTAATGCTTTTTATATCAGGAAAACAAATCATGCCTTTAAAGATAGAATTTTGGAACATTTTAATGATATCCTTAAAAGCAAAGATACTAATGCCCTAATGAAACATATTACCGCTTGTGGTCCTCAACATGCTTTTAAGTTTTTTGCACTTGAGATTGTCTTTGTTAATGCAAGGCAGGGTGACTTCATAAATAAAACAGAGTGTGCTGAGCAGAAGTGGATTCTTTTATGGAAAGCCTTTATAGAACCGGGATTAAATGACAGAGTACAACTTAAACCTATGCTGAAATCCCACCCACTTCACCATTGATACAGTGGGCTTGTCCTCTTCTGAAAGAAATCATTGGTGCACTACTGGCTGGTTGTCTCATGATTGACAGAAGGGACTTGTCCTCTAACAGTCGTTTTATTGGTTACTTGGATTGTGGGATCATTTATTATGAATGATTTTAATTTTACTAAGTGGTTTTAATAAGAGTAATTAAATGTTTTTGTGTTTTTTTTACTATTTAAAGACTGCTGTTAATATTGCTCATTATAGGTCTGAAAAAGTAGTGTTTTGAACTGCGAAAGCATCACCATTTTCTTTGTTTTATTTAATTAAAATTTGTTGCCTGAAGCCGTGGTAGTCCGGAGTTTTACTTTTACTTAGTGATTTCCCAGCCCGATTCCTACCAGCCTCCAGGAGCCCAATCAAGGCAGGATCTTAGAAAACAGACATGCAAAAGGAGATATCTGGATTCATGTCTGGAATCGGTCACTGGGGACACAGACTTGGATGACAGGAATGGGTCCCCATAATCCCCTTTGGAGGAGTCACCTTTCACAATTTGGAAGTGATGAAGCAGCAAGGAGGTTGGTCCATTAATATGCCGTCCCCTGCAGAGACTGTGTTCCTCAAGACATTTGGAGCAGCTCTTCTACTTCCTGGGTGGTGCCACCTGCTGATGCACTCATAGACCTGGTAGCTCAGTGGGCTTGAAAGGATCCAAACATGGTGGGAACAATCCCTAAAAAAGACATACAAAATTTTGGCTGCACCCAAAGACGGAGCAAACTGGAAGAAGGGTCACCCAGGAGAAGCCAAAAAAATAGAGGGAGTGCATCCGTTTATCTGCCTAATAGGGAATCTAGAGTGCTGGAAAGATTTGGGAAATGGATGAAGGATGAACGGTTCAGTGATTTTTCTCAGAGTGCTGAACTACCTGGCCCACATAACACATTTCAAAACAGATCTGACAAAGGAATTCACAAAGTCTCTCTCAGGTAACCTATTGTTGGACATTCAGCAGACAGTGGAATCCCAGCTGGCTACCTTACTATCACACTCTAACGAATACATATGTCTGCTTTCCAATGCAGTTGATGGTACAGCTAGAGAAGCAGGTACTGGCATAGCCATCCACCGGCACGTTTGGATGCGATTATGTGACTTTGCAGAAAGGCTTCAAGACATCCTTCCTTAATGCTCCCTTTGACGGCTTCATACTCTTTGGGCCAAAACTGTCAGCAGGAGCAAGCAGGGTGACAAGACCCTTTCTGCCATTAGAATCCCCTTCTTCACCCCTTAAGGAACCTTCACCAGGAACTGGAGAAGTGGTAAGAAAACATGGTTCAGAAAATCTCAGGGATTCAGCCACGACATTCCTGCAGACAGGTCCTCCCAAGGCAGAAGGGGCAGGGGATTTTAATGGGTAATGTCCTACAGGCAGAGGCACACTGCAGAATCAATGATTTAACTGTCCCTTTTCAGAGAAATCCTTTCAGCGCCAGAACATACAGGGTGGGTTTTCAAACAATACTTAGAACAGCTGTATACAGAACAAGAGATAAGGGTATGGGAAAATTAATTTGAGTATGTTACTGAAGGAGTACCATTAAAAACATTAACCAAAGAAGACAGAGAAATTAAATCAATAAATCAAAATACAAGAAATTCAAGAAAAACTTAAGAAAAATGAAAAGTAGTACATCACCAGGCTGGTACAGGCTGCCAATGCAGATATGGAGAGACGGGGAGAAGAGTTAGAGCAGATGTGATACAAGACATTTTGAAAGATTTAGGAAACAGGAAATGCCATCTTCATGGAAGCATAATTTCAGCTTTACCAAAAGATGGGAAAGACCCTTCAAGCCCAAGATTATATAGACCAATTGTGGTACTAAACCAAGACTAATTATTTGCAACTACATTAGCAACTAGGACCGCAAAGATACTGCCAATAACAAACCGTGAACATCAATGGGGTTTTGTAAAATGCAGACAAACATTTGATAATATACTACTACTTAATATTTAGAAGCAGAAGAAATGGGAAAACCTTTGGTGATGATGAGATTAGATGCAGAGAAAGCTTTCAAAAAACTACACTGGAAATATGTATGGGCAACCCTAAGAAAAATGAGGTTTCCAAAAGCACTGATAGAATTACTGCAAGAAGTATATAAAAAATACAAAGCCAAGGTAAAAAAAAACAATGGTAAAGTTACTGATAAATTTCTCTATTAGTAAGGGGACCAAGCAAAGTTGCCCCCACTTGCTGCTGCTTTTTACATCATATCTAGTGCTATTAGCCCAACAGTTAAGGCAGTCAGAAATGACAGGGTGGCAAGGGAAAATTAATGAAAATAAAATGGCAATGTTTGCAGATGTTATGATTTTATTTCTTTCAAATCCAGATACCGACTTAAAACTAATCAACATGTTACAATTTACTAGAACAGCAAGTTATAAAATTAATGAAGATAAAACAAAAACAGGGCGAGTGAATTATTTTCCCTGGTTTAATTAATCTAAAGATTACAAAGCTTTTGGAGCCACTACAAAATGAAATATTTATGATCTTGGACTACAAAAAAGGCATAGAATTCAGCTGTAGAAACTTGGAAAGAGATGAAAAAAAGGTTAAACAAATGATATAATGCTGGCAGAGAAAGGTGGATTTGGACCAGAGGATACAAACATTTAACATGCTCACAGTACTGCTAATACTCTACATAGGAATAAAAAAAGGGGATATATCAAAATATATATGGGAAAGTCAGAGACCCAGAGTTCATTGCAGCGCAATCTAAATTAATATACCACATGCAAAACACACATTACCATTCTAACTGGAAGGAGAGGATACAAGCATTAGAAAATCATAGTTTGAAAGAACAGAAAGTCAGTATGTAGTTAAAATTAAGAGAAAATATAAAACAAAACATTTACTGGCAAATAACTTGGGAAAAATCTTAATGAGAAAGAAGCGAGCTTGGTGGAATTTTGAGTTGAAACCAATAGAAATGGCAAAGAGATTTTCAAATTGGCACAAATATAACAAGAGAGAGTGGGAAGAGAGGCAAACTAAAATATTTTATTGGAAACTGCTAAGGAATGGGGAAAGGGAATGGAGTAGATAGAATTAAAAAATGTGTAATGCAGACAGACGAGAGTGGATACTATACAAGGATATACTGAATATACTAAAAAAGTATGACAACAAAACTAAGAGAGAGATAAAGAAAAAATTTTCCATTACAAATTTTAATAGAAGACAGAACAGATGGCGTAAGGAAAAATACTAGTGGCTAGACTTTACAAGAAGTAAACAATGCATACTGCAAAAATAAAATGATCTTTAGTTGGGAAAACCTCTATGTTTAGACAGATTAGTGGAGAGTTGGGTTGAAAGATATTAAACTCCCAGGAAAGTGAAAATCCAGAAAATCCCAAACATTTAGGTGGAAATGTTTCCATAAATATTTTTACATGCCAGACTTAATAAAATGCTTCAAAGGGAGGATGACAAATGTTGGAGATGTTAACAGAATCAAGTAAGAAACTGGAGACATGCTTTAGAGTTGTGAAAATTAAACTAAATTCAGGTTGATCTTCATAAGCTTGTAGATAAAATTCTGGGAGTATCACGAACAGTAGGAGAAAGGGACTATCTTTTAAATTACATAAGGAAGATGCACTGCGCACCTTATAAAAAAGGATTGTTCTCATTATTATGGACTGTCTCCAAAAAAGCGATAAGTAAACTGCGAATCTAAAGTGGTTTCAGAGGTTCTGAAGTAGAAATGAACAAACATTTTTCTGAATTAATGTTTTTAGTATAAACAAATCTCAAATGATCATCATCATATTTATAGAATTACCTATACTTCGTCTGTTGAACAGAGCTGCAAATGTTTACATATGAAAAAAAATAATTACATTAAAAAGTTAGAAATACTATCCCAGGTAGGTAAGCAATGTACAATTCTCGTGTAATTAGTGTCCAGGATGTGGGAAGTTATATGAATGGTACTAAAATATGTTGATGGATTGGAACAGAAACCATATTGCACAACAGGTAAACTTTAAAGCACTCACAATCATACCTCTCTACTTTACATATTTTCGCAGAATGTCCAGATTTTTGACTCATATTTTTGGTCTGTTCCTCATAAAAAATGTTTTTTTTTTTTTGACAAATCACTGGGAAAATCCAAGGATTAAAGTCACTAAATAATGATCTGCATTTGAGCTTCAGACTCCATATCCTTTTTGTTATTCTAGCAACTTTTTAAGTTTATAAGAGCGATATTTAAAATGTGTCCCTATTTTTAGGCCTTTGTCCCTACCGTTATATCAGGCTTTGTCCAGATTTCTTACGCTGAGGTTGAGAGGTATGCTCACAATCTACAAGAAACAAGAATGTAATCCTCTGAAGGGCTATAATGGAAAGATTAAGGTTAAGATAAATTTGGAAATTATTTTATAACTTATTTGCCTTCAGAGTAGTGTACAACAGTGCACCATGTAGGAGGACTGCACAATCTGTATAAAACAGCTATGTCAATAAATTTGCATTTATACATAAAAAAGGACAACAGAAGGAAGAAACTGTTGCAGAAGAGAGGATAATCCCAGGATGCAAAAAACTCCCTTACCACCCTCAGTAAAAAGCGGATATCCATCAAAATCCTCCAAAGCTAGTTATGAAAATAAAATTGCCAAAGATTCCAAAGACAACCACAAGGCATTCTATAGTTATGTCAAGAATCTAAATGTTAATGCTCAGATCTGCTCTGAGCTACAACAGAATGGCATTAAATATACTGATCTCAAGGATATTGCCAATATCCTGGCAGATCGATTTAGTGCCAACGTCATCCTCCTCTCACCCTCCAAAGGGCTCATCTCAATACCAAAAGATTGCCAAATTCCGGAAATCACGGCCACACAGATGGAAACCACACTCTCCAAAGCTAAGAATTCAGCATCCATGGGACCAGATGACATCCTGCGCTGTGTACTACATGAACTACAAAATGAACTGGCACCTCACCTAAGTGTCATGTTTAATCATAGCCTCACCTCAGGCTTCATGCCCACTGAGTGGCACACAGCTACAGTTATCCCACTCCACAAGGGGGGATCCAACTTGGATCCCAGGAACTACCGTCTCATCAGTCTGACGAGCCTGATCTGCAAGGGCATGGAATGCATTATCATGGAACTTATAAACAAAGACATTGGCAGCCTTCAAACACCGGATTCAACCCAGTTTGGGTTCGTGAAGGGCCGATCTTGTCTCCTGAACCTGACTGACTTCTTCAAATCAGTCACCAGAGGTGTGGACGAGGGTAGGACAGGTCACACAGCCTATCTGGACCTCGACAAAGCCTTCAACACCATTCCCCAACTCTGGGATCATAGATAAACTTACTAAGCTGGGCATTAATCCATACGTCACTCGATGGGTTGCCAACTGGCTTAATGACAGAACCCACACTGTAAAAGTAGCCAACTCCAAATCCAGCACCAGACAAGTGACAAGTGGAGTACCTCAGGGTTCAGTTCCGGGACTGCTCTTGTTTGGCATCTACTTCTCTGAAGTACAGGCCAACACTAAGGGACTCTGGCTAACAAAGTTTGCAGATGACTGCAAACTGGGAGCCATTATTGAATCCCCAAATGATGTGGATATTCTATAAAAGGGCCTTACAGAAACAGATGCTTGGTGCTAGAGCCATGGACGCAAGCATAATGCCAAGAAATGTATAGTTATCCCCTTGGGGGAAAAAACCATGTACCCATGAATTACCACATAGGTGGCAGCACACTAAATACCAAAAGTGTGATGAGAGACTTAGGGACACAGGTGGACAGTGGTCTCACTTTCGATAACCACATTGCCATAACAGTCAGGAAATCCTTCTGTGTAGCACACCTCATCACTAAGGTCTTTCCATGCAGAAAAAAGGAGGTCATTGTCCCACTGTACTCATCCCTCATTAGACCCATTATAGAGTACAACGCCTCATTTGGTATGTACCTCACAAGACATCTGCAACAGCTGGAAAGGCCGCAGAAATACCTCACTAAAAGAATCACAGGCCTAAAGCAGATGCCCTATGCTGACCATCTAAAGAAACTCCAGCTATACTCTGTGGCATATTGTCTGCTCAGAGGCGATCTCTGCTTAACATACAAGGCTATGTCAAACCCTGAGCTGTTGGACATGCTTCACATAAAGAAATCCCAACCCTCAGGGCCACACGCTCCAGGGATCTAAATCTTGTCATCACAATGACAAAACATGCTGGTGGGATAGGTTCCTGACCCAGAGTCTGCCCATACATGTCAAGCAGAGCACCTCCATGGCCCTCTTCAAAAGGAACCTTGACGACTGGATGGGAGATAGGAAATTCACCCCGGAGATCACGTCAGTCGCCCTGCTAGACAAGGGTCCAGGGAAGTAAATATTGTGGGAAGAAATATCCAGGGAATTGTTATGGCTAGACTTGTACAGGCCCTAGGGACGATAGCCTAGTATCAACCTATGAAGCTATGAAAAAAGACGAACAAAGGAGGTTAAACTGTTGAAACGTTAAAAAAGGTTTGTGACAATATAGTAGTGGGAAAGAATGGTGAAATTATTTAGAAAGAGTTGAGCCTGGAAATACCCTCCCTCAAAAAGTAAAACTACAGAGGCAGATGACCACAGTTAAGAAAGTTGTACTTATGGAGTTATGTATTACACTTATTAACCAGGGAAGCCTGACTGGGCTCAAAACCCCTTTTCAGCAGATGCTGGGGAAAAGATCCACAAATATTAGGACACAGTTTGTCAACATAGTTTTAAGAACAGCAAATAACTATAATTACAATTAACATAATTAAAATAAAAAGAACATGCAAAGAATATAGTAAACACAAATACAGCAGGGATGTGTAAAGCTTGTGCCGCTACAAAATCATAATTATTTACATAACTCTGAGGGGTGGAACAATAGATTATTTGTATAAAGGGAAGTAAAGTTAGATGGACAGAGATGTACTCAAAAAACTAGGAAGGAAGTGAGCAAAGGAGACAGAGGTAAGAGACACAATTAGAGTAGCGAGTGTAAGCAATGTCAGACGGAAGAGAAGCAGCAGTGTGGTAATGGATTGATTAATATGAACTAAAAGATGAAAGAAGTGTTACTCTGGAGATGATGAAGAAATGCAGATCAGGTATACCTTTAGATGTGTTTTAAATGTAAATGGATTGGAATTTTTACAAAGTGAGAATGGGAGAGAATTCCAGTGCTTGGCAACAAGGGAATAAGGTGTTGTACTAAAATTGTTGGATTGGGATACTGTTGCAAGGAATTTGTCTGCTGATCTGAGTAGAAACTACAGATGGTACCAGAACAAAAGTAATGAGAGGGCATTGCACGTATTAGGGGTGTATAACATTTTGTGGGCTTAACTGGATAAATTTACTGTACTTGGGAAATTCCAGTTCGAGTAGTTGACTGATGGCAGTGCAGAAATGAGATCTACTGTGGAGGCACACTTGGCAAATTTTGTAGTACGAATGTTCGAACAGACATAATTGGGTGGCTTGGAGACTGGTGTACGTGGATGCTTCTTATGTGAGAGAAGAAAGTAGTAGGGCAGATGTAATGTACTTTCTAGAAGTGACAGAGATGAAGAGTTTGGCCTTGTAGAGTAGCTCTAGTTTTTGATGATTTCTTGTTTTGTGACATCCTGAATGTGGAGATTGAATTTGACATGTTCAATGATGGTAAGACCCAGATGGTTGTGTGTGGGAAACAGTCACGATGGCAGTGCCATTTCAGGTGATTATGGAGAAACTTGATTCGTCATAGTGGGAATTTTTGGGAGAAAAGAGAATTCTTTTGGCATTTAGAAATAGATTTGATTCTTTAAGCCAAGTTTGTATTTGTGGGAAGACAATTGTGTAGTGAGTTGATGATATGAGTGTTTTACGAATATTTAAGTTGACTCATCTGCATATTGAACAATGGCTAAATTTTTGAAGTGAATACAATAATTAAAGAAAACATTAAAAAGAAGAGGACCTAGAATGGAAAGTACAGTTGTGTACACTTACCATAAATGTAGATGTTAGAGTGTATTCACTGTTGCAGTCATCACTTTTGGGTTATCTGCTTGCAGTAGCCCTCAGTCGGCCTGATTAACAAAGTCTTGGGTCCTGCGTCAGTTGCTGTCCCTTCTTCCATGACGTCAGGTCATCAGGGGTATAAAACATGCAGCTGACGCCATTACATCAGTTTTTCTTGCCCCAGATGTAAGGTGCCCTCATAATGGGAAGCAATTAAATCTATAAATATACAAGGTTATACCTCCAACAAAAATCAAATACACCAAAAAGCTTTTGAAGACAGTAAAGGAAGGTAGAGATATATCCAAAAAAGAAAAAGAAGGGGGCTGGAGGGAGGGTAACCAGGACTGCAACAGTGAATACAATCGAACATCTACATTTATGGTAAGTGTACACAACTGTACTATGTTCTTCGTGCTTCACTGTTGCAGTCATCACTTTTGGGTAGATTCCCAAAGCTAAGGATGGGAGGAGGAATTTAAAATGGAATTAGGACCAGCTAAAAGGCCCTGCAAGACTGCAGTGGCAAAACCAGCTCTGGATTTAGAGAAAATTGGCAGATGGTAATGCTTGGTGAAAGTATGTACAGAACTCCCAAGTAGCAGCTTCTAGGATGTCCCTGGTAGGGACGCCTCTGAGAAAGGCTGTAGAGGTAGATGCAGCCCTGGTAGAGTGGGGTCTGATCCCTTGTGGGATAGGTTTTCAATGGGGTTTGTAGCAAAAAAGAATGCAATGGCCTATCCATTTGGAAATGGTTTGCTTTGAAATAGCCCTCCCTTCTGCCCCTGCAGCAAATGCCACCAGCAGTTTATCAGATTTCCTTCGAGGTTTAGTTCTGTCCAAGTAGAATCTAAGTTGTCTGTGCACATCTAAGGAGTGCAGAATCCATTCCCCTTTGTTCTGTGGATTAGGAAAGAAGGTTGGCAAATGTATGGACTGATTAAGGGCCACAGTGGATACCACCTTGGGCATGAAGGAGGGATTGGTCCTGAGGGATACCCTGTCTGCATAAAAGATGATGAAAGGCTCCACTGCCATGAGGGCCTGTAATTCATATACCCTTCTTGCTGAAGTGATTGCTAAAAGGAAAGCTGTTTTCCAATAAAGGAATTTTAAGTCCGCAGTGGCAGCTGGCTCGAAAGGAGGAAGGGTGAGCTTTTCCAATACAAAGCTGAGGTCCCAAGCTGGAGTTGGAGCTCTCCTGCGTGGTCGAAGATTTCTGGCCCCTCTGAGGAACTGCTTAAGCAGTGGATGAGAGAAGAGGGGTGGTTCTGTGTTAAATTGAGCTGAGATGGCTGAGGCGTGAATTTTGATGGAGAAAGACAGGCTCTTATGAAGCATCTCGGTTAAGTATTGTAAGATCTGAGGTATATTGGGCACTGCTGTGCTTATCCCATGAGATTGGTTTCAGACACAGAATCTTTTCCATTTTTCAGCGTAAGACTTTCAGGTACTAGGCCTCCTTGCCTCTAAACTGATATCCATCACTGGTTTACTGAGGGATGGTAAAGGAAAAATTATGTAATTAGCCAGGCTGCTAGATTCAGTGTTTGAAGTTGAGGATGCAGAATTTGGTTCTCCTGCTGAGACAATAGAGTAGGAGTCTGGGGCAGGTGCCACAGGGCCCACAGTGACACACTGCACAATAGGGGGGTACCAGTGTTGGCGTGGCCAGTCTGGTGCAATCAAAATCTTCCTTGGTTTGTCTTGTTTGATCTTTAGTAGTACTTTGGAGAGTAGAGGCAGAAGAAAAAAAGGCAGAAGAGAAAAGGCAGAAACTGATAGGTTTTTCCAGCTGAAGGACAGAGCATCCACTTTCCAAGCTTGTTTGTGGGGAGTTCTTGTGCAGAATTTGTCCAACTGATAGTTTTTTGAGGAGGGCAAACAGGTCTATATCTGGCTTCCCCCATTTGCTTGTCAACATGTTGAACATCCTTGGTTCCAGTTTCCACTCGTGTGGTTCCATGAGGTTTCACCTTAGTTCATCTGCCAGTGTATTTAGTTTTCCTGGCAGGAATTGAGCTTGTAAATGTACCTGATAACTCATGGCTTGTCTGCAGAGGGGGTAAGAATGTGTACCCCTGCTTGTTTATGTACCACATAACAGTGGTGTTGTCCATCTTTATTCTTAATTGTCCTGGACGAATGTGGTCCTTGAAGGCTGTCAGAGCATTCTGTACAGCTAACATTTCTTTTTGACTGATATGCAGGTGCATTTGACTTGGGTTCCATTTGCCCTGAATGCACTTCCCTGCCAGGTGAGCCCCCCATGCATAGTCTGATGCATCTGTTGTTAAGGTTTGGGCGGCAGGGGGTACTGCGAATGGTAGTCCCTGTTTTGGTGGCAGGCCTCCGCCCACCAAAGGAACTCTAGGCGTAGGCAAGGTATGACAGGAATCATTGCCTCTAGATCCTGTGAATGTTGACACCATAGGCTTTTGAGATACCATTGCAGTTTCCTCATATGCAGCCTTTCATATAGAATTAGAAGAATGCAGGAGGCCATGTTCCCCAAGGCTTGCATTATTTGCCTTGCAGATAACTGGGTTTTTGTGGCCACTTGTTTGAAGTAGGTTGTCAAATGAATACATTTCTCTGGCGTGAGGAAAGCCATCTGGGAAGTTGTATTCAAGCTTGCTCCCAGGAATATAATTTGTTGACAGGGTACCAGTTGTGATTTCTTTTCGTTTATGGTGTACCCCAGACAAGTCAGTACCCTTTGAGCAAAGGCCAGATGACTCAAAAGTATGTCCTGGCTTTCTGCCTGAATTAGACAATCGTCCAGATATGGGTATATTTGAATATTTCTTTGCCTGCAGAATGCAATGACTGGAGCTAGGCACTTTGTGAATACCCTGGGCGCAGTAGATAGGCCAAAGGGCAGTGCAGAGAACTGATATTGCAGGTAGCCTGCTTTGAAGCTTAGGTATTTTCTGCAAGACTCCCTGATAGGGATGTGCAGGTATGCTTCTTTTAAGTCTACTGTTGCCAGCCATGCGTCTTTGCCTAGCATAGGAAGCAGCTGGTGAAGAGTCAGCATCTTGAATTTTGGAATCACCAGAAATGTATTTAGAGTAGAAAAGTCCAGGATAGGATGCCATGTATCGCCTTTTCTGGGTACCAGGAAAAGTCTCGAATAGACCCTTGTCCCTTTTCTTCTTCTGGTATCAACTGAATAGCCCCAATGCTTAAGACAGAGTACTTGATTTTGGGCCGCTGCCCACTGATTTGAGGGTAGGTCTGGCCACCGGCTTGGTGATGGTAAGGTGTGGAAATGAAATCTGTATCCTTGGGACACTACATTTAAAACTCATTTGTCTTGGGTAATGAGTTCCCAGTTTTTGGCCTGCAGACCAATCTTTCCGCCTAAAGGAGCATTCAGTTGGGAAGTGCTTGGAAGTTTTAAAGGCAAGTCATTGAGACTGTTTTCCAAAGGCGGGAGTCTTACTACTCCCTGATTTGGGTGTGGAAACCTCCCACTGCTTAGTCTTGTATGCCCCCTGGGAATGAAACCTGGGGTTTCTGCTATGTCTGGGTTTGCCTTGAGAAGACCTTGAAGAGGCTGGAAAGGACCAATTCTTAGAGGGCCAGTGCCTACTAAATCTAGGATGCTGAACTTGCAAGAAATCTTTAACAGTTTGCATAGATTTAGCTTTATCTTCCATCTTTTTCAGAACTTCCTCAGCCTTGTTGCCAAACAGGCGGTCCTGATTTAAGGGAGCATCCAACAATTTAGCTTTAACATGATCAGGTAAAGATTGCTCCTTAAGCCAAGCATGCCTTCTGAGCAAAGAACCAGTAACAGCAGCCCTGCAAGAGGCCTCTAAAGAATCAAATCCACATTGCAAAGTATGTTTTCCAACCTGCTCAGCAGAATGTATTAAATCCTGTAATTCTTTGTTTTCCGCACAGTCAGGAATCAACATAATTTTCTGTTTAAGCAATCCAATAACATGTTGCTGATACTTTAACATATGAAATTGGCAGTTTAAAGCCCTAATGGCCAAAGTTGCAAAAGTGTAAACCTTCTTATCCCATCTATCGAGCAGCCTGGAGTCTCTATCAGAAGGGGTAGGATTTTTAGCAGTAGAAGCCTTAATGCCCTTGGGTCCCTGTGAAATAGTCTCTGGATCTGCAGTAGGATTTTTAAAAAGGAAGTTGTGTGAATCAGGAACCCTGTAATATCTGTCAGGTTTTATGGGAGCAGGAGGCAAGGAATCAGGGGCCAAACTAGATTCTGAAAAAGCATCATCAACAATGTCTAGTACTGGAGAAATAGCTAAAGGCCTATTCTGAGGCAGGAGTAAGAAATCCCTAAGCCTCTTTGCTGAATCAGAAAAATCCTGGCTTTTCCAGTGGAAATGCTCCCTTAGAGTATGCAAGGCTTCACCAAAAGAAAAATCCTCTGAGGGGAAGCAGAGGGGATAGAGTCCTCTGCATCAGAATCCTCATAAGTAGATAAGGGCAAACGCATATCATCAGAAGAATCAGGAAAATCAGAATCCTGTTCGGTCCTAGGTCTCTTAGAAGGGGAAGGCTGGCTTCCCCTGATTAGAGATATAAGATCTTCAGCCATTCTTATCATTTGCTTTTTAGGCATAGAGGCCTGAGCATGTGGCCTGGGCGTCGTTTTTTTAGGCATGGTTTGAGATTTAGGCCTAAAAGAAGAAGGAGGCGTTGGTTTAATATGCAAGTCCGTAGGCCTGAATACACCCTCAGAAGCCGGTGCATGCACAGCAGCTCCGGACCCATCCAAGGTAGAGACATCCGCAGGTTCCATAGTTGAAGCATCTCGCAGCATACCGGACTCCAAATGGGTCTCAGTGGAGGCCTGCGAATCAGAAGAAGCAGGTATCAGGGGCTGCAAAAGCGCCTCACTGAGTACCGGCGAACTGGTGACTGGCTTAGGAGAAGCGTCGTCGGCAGTTTTGGACCTCGGCTGCCTGTTTATCCTTGCATTTTTTTCAGAATCCTGGAAGTCGGATGACTAACCAATGACATTTCTGGATAATTAAACCGAGAACAGAAATATTTTGAGGCATAAATATACAGACAATGGATAGTGCGCTGATTAAATAAAGCACAAAACCGACAGCACGGTATGTTGTGGTCAGGGCTTAGGCAAAGAATACAGTACAAATTAAAATCTTTACGAGGTATTTGCTTTCCACAAGTAATGCAATTATTAACTTTTACTGACATTGGTAAGGAGCAAGAAAAAGATTCCCCAACGGGGTACTTAGCTTTAGTTGAAGACTTCAGTTCTGAAACTCAAAAACGAAAATTTCAGGAGTCAGCCGACTGGCACTTGCGACCTGCTTCTGCTTCGAGCACCACAAGGCAAGAAAGACTGATGTAATGGCGTCGGCTGCATGTTTTATACCCCTGACAACCTGACGTCATGGAAGAAGGGACAGCAACCGACGCAGGACCCAAGACTTTGTTAATCAGGCCGACTGAGGGCTACTGCAAGCAGATAACCCAAAAGTGCTGACTGCAACAGTGAAACACGAAGAACATCCTTCAGGCATTCCAAGGGAAGAAAACAATTGCTTGCTGCCATTTAATGCTGTGAAACATATCCAAGAAGTATGATGACAACCTGTAGGTAGAAAAGGATGAGAAATTAAGATGAGAGAATTTTTGAAGTGGTTTGTTTTGACAGACTGTGTCAAAAACCTTGAAGAGATCAAGGAAGATATTGGACACTAGGTTTTTCCTTTATCTACATTTGCTGATGTTGTCATGAAAACACAGATCTGCAATGGCTGTGGGTTGATCGAAATCTGTGCAGGCTGAGACAGTATGCTGTTAACATGGAGAAATTTAAGTAGCTGGATATGGATACAGTTTTGATGATTTTTTGAGAAAGGAGATAGTACAGCTATGGGCCTAAAATTTATTAGTTCTATGGAGATACCACTTTAATGAAGTGGTACGATAAAACTTTTGTTTCCATCACTGACGGGCAACATAAAACTCCTGTATGGATCTGTTAATCAGGATTAATACTAGGTATGCTATGGCATCAGTGGCTAATTTAAGAAATTCAGATGAAAAGTAACTAGGGTCTATTGTGGTGGGTTTGAGCTTAGAGAGGTAGTAATTTAACTTTTAATATGGTGATGGGTTAAGTGGTAAACTGGTTTGGATCATGTAATGAAAGTGCATGAACAGGGTGAATGGAAGAAGAGTTAGTGCTAGAAAGGTATGCAGCAGTATTTACAAAGTAAAGCACAGGCAACATTGTAGTCGGTGGAGTTTGGTAGTGGGTTTGCAAAGGCTAACAGAAAGTGAGACAGTGAGGATGAGAATTTTATAGGAGATTTAGAGCTTAGATTTTGGCATTGGGTGAGGTAATTTTTTTGCTGTTGTTTTGTAGGACCAGAGTTTTGTTTTTGTTTCTGACTTTTTGTAATTTCTCCAAATCTTTTAGGTTTCTAATACCATGAAAGGAATCTACCTTATTCCCAAGTCAAAGTATGATTAAGCTTTATGAAATTTAGTACTGTTTCAATATCAGCCAAAAGTGCTCTTCAAAGCACCCGCATTGTGCCTAGTAATGACTCCTTCTGCAATTTGTAGAGAGTTACATGTACTGGTAACGTATCTAAATATGAGTGTACATTCTCTTGTATAACACCTGTTGCTCCTACTACTACTGGAACTGTCTGGGTATCTTTCTTATACATTGCTCTTGTTTCTGCCTGCAAATCCTGATATTTTATGACTTTGCATCTCTCTCTATGTAAGACACTGTAGTCACTGGGTGTAGTGAATGCAATAATCAATGCTACTTTTGTCTTCTTTTCATGGACCACTATATCTGGTTTTCTCACATCTATCTTTTGAAATATTGGTAATGGGTGATCCCATGTGATGTAGACTTCATCATTTTCTATGATGCTTTGTGGCTCATGTTTCCAGTGTTTTTCAGCTACTTCAATATTATAATGTTTGCACAATCCCCAATGCAACAGCCTTGCCACGTTATTATGCTCTTCAGTATACAGACAACTGAGTGCCCTAAAGGCCAAAAAAAACAGCCCTGTATACTTTATTCCTGAAGTGATCAAAAGTCCTACATTACCAGTAACTGGGTGGGGTATTGTGGGGTAGAACCAACTTATCCAGATCCACAGACACCGCTGCTGGATCAGTTATTGTTTTCTTACATAAAAACCTGTAGGAATCCCAGACCCTATATAACACTGGTCTGGCTTTTTTTTTTTTTTTTTTTGAGACAGGGCACTGGTAATCTGGCTCAAAGAAGTAAGGAAGGAATCCTCTCACATGGGATACACATTGGTTTGGGGGACCAGAAGTTCAACATAGCAATTCTGGACATCTCAGATCTTTTCAACATCTATCCAAAATGACCTTTCATACTACATAAAAGTATCCCCAAATTAGATTTTTTGCAGTGGGAAGGGAGGAGTAGGACATAGTGACTTCAATGTCTAAATTTAACCTCAAAGAGAAGAGAAGACATCTGTGAAGCAGAAGACATATCCAGAGTCCTTCTGTGGCATCTCCAGACACCAATGACTGGTTCACAGCTGGTTAAAAGCTTTTAGGAAATGAAAGGTCTTGGACCAGGCTAAACTCTTCCTGAAATGGGGCCTGAGAAGTGGTGGCCATAAGGGTCAACCTGTTGTCAGAGAATGAAGCAAATTCAGGGAGTAGAGGACATCAGACGTCCTATGTTTGGATAAAGGAGTCCTGTTGATTTTAGAGGCCATCTCAGAAATCTAGGTCTGCAAATGGGCATCCTTGAATTCTGATCTTGGACGTCTTCCCAAACAAACGCCAAAAGAGCTCCATCCTGTCACTTGGAAATAAATAATTGGGTGATATAGGCAGACACCTCCACAGAGGTGCCCAGACTGATCTTGAGGAAGGACTTTAGATCAGGAGGACATGCCTTGGTCCAAAACAATAGTGGTTTTAGAAGAGGTAATGCCAGAGATTGCAAAAATGCCTCACCGGGCCTTGCACACTCAAACCAAAGAGGAACCTTAGGGCTCAAGTTTCATCTGCTTCTCTTATGTCCTTTTCCTTGGCACTCTTCTGCTTTCCTTTTCCAAGTTGGGCATTTGTGACAATGGTTTATCTTTCAAAGAGAGACAAATAATGACAACTGTTTCCCTTTCTAAGAGGGACCACTAGCAACAGGCAATGGGACTCCAAAGACATGGCTGTGATACAGGCAACAACTTCAAGTCTCTTCCTTTTTAAACAGTTCAGAAGAAGATACTGTATACTCATTATTAAAATTAAGTACAAACTAAAAATCCAGACAAAAGGCACAGTTGGCATGGTACTCTGTAGAATCAGTTTGGAGCATTCATATTTGTCAGTTCTTTCACTCCACCAATAAACAGCAAAGAAATACAACCGGAAAACAACAAGTAAGGAAAAACTTCCTCAATGGCATACTTATCTGTACTTCTAGTGCAGGCTGAAAATGCTGGACTTCAGACACGGACAGCAAACTGACATACGAATCACACCAGCAGCAAGAAAGATCTGAAGATAGTCCAAGTGGATTCACATTTTGTACTGGGTGCCTGGATGGAAGGGCACTAAGCTTTTTAAGGTGGGCCAGATGTGAGAGGTCTTCTGTGGAAGAATTCCCAGTAGTAAGTACCTATTCAAATGTGATCCACATGATGAATATCACATAATGAAAACACTATTTTTTTTTTTTTTTACTGTACTTGATATTCTGACTGATTCAATCATTTCCAGCTACTCCAGGATGGTCGTTTTTGAAGTTATTACAAACATGATGATTGATCTCATTTGGGATAGCAGAAAGCCTAGAGTGCTGTGGGATAAACTCGTCTGAAAAGGAACTGGATGGATTGTGTGTAGATGACCCTCTCATTATAGGATGCAACACAACTTAAAATACTATATCTGTTCCATAAGAACTATTAAAACGCTAAACAGAAATTCCTGAAAGCTTAACAAGGAGAGGAAAAAACAAAACAAAAAAGAGAATACGAGAGGCTCTCCTTCTGGATACATTACAAAGGCAAAGATTAATTACCATAGGTGCTGAAGAAAGCCATGAGCACTTTAGTAAAGCTGATTGCAGCAATAAGCCAACTCCATGGACAGACATGTTATACAAATGTACTTTACTGTTGCCAGAAAATAAGCAAACTAACATAACAGTAGATGTTTGAGTGATCGCTGCTGCAGTAGCCTTAGATATACAGGTAATATCCTATCAAAAATATAACAGCTGGCCATCCTGCAAAGCTTCAGGGTACATTCCATGCACTCAAACTGTTAGGCAGTTTGAACTGAGCTGCCTAAAAACACAGGTTTGAGCACCAAGCTCTAGAGATTTCACGCCAACTGAAACAGGGAGGCTGATCCCAGAGACAACATAACTACAGTAAAGTTATATATGTATATACAAGCCCAGGTATAATCAAAAAACAGAAAGGATGATGGTAAAGTGGCTACTGCAGCTGTGATCAAACATCTACTGTGTGGTTAAGTTTAATTACATAACTGTACTAAGTTCATCATGTTGACCACTGCTGCAGAAGCCTCAACTACATTTAATTTATTTATTTTTATTTATCACATGTGTTTACCGGGTAATGTCCATTTGGGCCAGAAGCCCATTTTCAGCGGAAACCTGGGGAGAAAAGCTCATGGCATACATACAGTAGAGAAAAACTAAAAATATTAATAATGCTTAATATGCAACTGTGTAAATTCAAAAGCAAACAATTAACTATGGTAAAGACATGACATACAATTTCAAAAACAATGTGTTTGACCATACATTAATTAAAAGGAGACGCATTATAATCAAAAACAGAGCAAGGAATGGTAAATTGTAAGATCAGTATGCTTGCCTAGGATTTAAGGCCACTCTAGCTGCTAAATAGGAGAAATGTAAGAAAAAGACATAACTATGAGGAGATAAACAGTAGCTATGGGGGGTTGAGCTAGACAGGAGAAGGAGCAGTAATAGGAGAAATAGTCGGGGAGCAGGTAGACTTAAACCAGCAGTATGGCATGAGCAGAGCCAATGATTTGCTAGATGTTCTTTTAGGAGGTGTTTGAACTCATGATAGTTAGGGTTTTTTGCTATGGTGTGGGGAAGACAGTTCCAGAGCTTGGCAATTTTATAAGAGTATAGGGAGGTGCCTAGAGTGTTGTGGGGTTGGGTAACCTTTAACTAGTTTGTTTGAGGGCCTAAGTGGTCTGTGATTTATACTAGGTTGGATTAGGTTAGTAAGTGCGGGACAGTCACTGGTTTGGTGAATTATTTTGTGGGCTATGATCAGTTGATTGAGTGTTAAAAGGTTTGGGAATTCTAGGCAGTTGAGTTGGGATAGTACTGACCAGTGGTGGGTTCTTGTATGGGTGGCCTGTAGTGAACTTGGCAATTTTGTTGTAGCAGGACTCTAGACTATTCAGGTCTGTTTTACGTAGGTTGGCAAGTATTTGGGATCCATAGAGGAGGATGGAAAGCAATTGTGAGCGGACGGTGGCTAGTCTGGGACTTTCAGTAAGATATGGTTTGGCTCTATATAGGGTGCCTAGTTTGGTGTGGACCTTTTTGATGGTCAGGGCAATGCGGCTATCAAATCTTAGGTTATCATCTATTGTGACACCTAGAAGTTCGTTTGGTTTGGCTTGTGGGTTCTATTTTGGTTCCGTTTGAGGAAAGTATTGTTAGAGGGGACTGGCATGTTTTGGGTGTATTTCTTAAAACGACTGTCTTGGTTTTGTTAGGGTTTAGTATGAGTTGGTGATCAGTGGGGTATCTTTCTATATCCCGAAAAGAAGTTTGCATTTTTGTTTGCAGTTCCTGGGGAGTGGGGGCTGAGAAATTAGTATGGAATCTTAAGCATACTGGACTATGAAGGCTAGTTGGGTGGCAGAGCTGAAGTTATTTGTAAAAAAATGTAAAAAGTAGGAGGTCAAGTATGGAAACTTGAAGTATTCCAATAGAGATGGGGAGAAGGAGTGAAACAGGTGTTTTTCCATTTGGTAGCTTGCTGACAGACAGCTAAGGAACCAGAACAGGGCAGCTGAACTAACGCCACTGGAAGACCGTTTGTTGAGTAGGAATTGGTGGGGAACTGTGTCAAAGCCTTTTGACATATCAGTAAAAAATGAGACAACAATTTTTTCATTTATTTTACTTTGGATGGTGTTGGGGTGACAGTAGCAGGTAGCAAAATTTATGCTTTTTGGCCTAAGTCATGTTGGAGTGGGGAAAGAGGGTGAGGATGCGAAATGGTGAAGGAATTGTTGGGAATGAACATTTTTTCCAAATTTTTGCTAGGGGGCTAGGGGGGACTAGTTGGCTAGTTCTTTTTGTGTAGGAATAATATGGAATAATTTGATTTTTAGGGACGTACTGATTTGCAATATCAAGACTGATGTGGGATAGGCAATTGAGCGGGCAGCTATTTTAAGGAATTCAGTGGGTAGTTGGACTGGGTTTGAGCTTGGAAAGGAGTGTTTTTATATTGCTAGTTTGGATAGGAGTAAATTTAAAGGGGATGGGGAATCTGAACAGGTAGTGGGTACAGTTAGAGGTTGTTTTGGTTGGTTACCTAGGAGTGATGTGATTGTGTTAATAAAGTGAGTGTTAAATTATGTAGCTATGGGGTCAGTTACGTTCAAGGTAACTGGTGGAGGGGTTGGGACACAGCTTGGGTTGAGGAGATTGTTAATGTTTTGCCAGAATTTTTGGGGGTAGTTTTGGTGGATTTGTTAGCATGTTTGGAAGCAATTTTGTTTGTCTGATTTTGTTTCTTATCTTGATTTTAGAGTTGGTGATATGTGGTGAGGTTTGTTTCATCCTTGTTGGTGTGATACGCTAACCATGCCCTATCTCTGTTTCAGTAGTGATTTGGTGTCATTTGTTAGCCAGGGTATGTGCTTAGGTTTTAATCTTATTTTTCTTGTGGGTGTGAGGTTATTTGTACATTAAGAAAGGTATTGTTGAAGTACTGTATAGCCTGATCTAGAGGGAGTTTTTTTAAGAGGTGACCAGTTGCTTTGTTGAACCAGTAGGTTAAAAGTGGAGGGAGAGAAATTTTTCTGGTTACGGGTGAATTTATATATTGCATTGGTTTGGGATTGTACTCATTTCCTGTACAGGAAAGTTGGTGAGTGGTCACTGAGGGAGTCTGGAAGGCAGCCAGCTAGGTAACCTAGGTTAGGCTTGTTAGTCAAGTGTAGACTGCCTTTTTAGAATGTTTATCTAATTGATTTGGGCAGGATATGGTTTGGGTGAAATTGTAGTAGTGTGGGAAGAGGGAGGGGTTGTTGGAGGAGCAGGAGTGCCAATCCAAGTTGAAGTCTCCAAGGATAATTGTTTCTTGGTTGAAAGTAGAAGATGACCAAGAAAGTAAATTTTCAAAGATGGGTACGTTACTGCCAGTGGGGGAGACGGGCAATTATGATATCAATTGTTTTGTTTGGGTTTATCACTAGGCATGTTTTTAGGATTTCAGAGTTAGGTAGGTCAAGGTGCGCAGTTTAACTGTTCAGTTTTGATGGTGTCTTTGTACATAATGGGAACACTACCGCCCCTTTGTTTAATCTGTCTAGTGTTATAAAGGTATAGCCTGCTGTAATTATGTTTTGTCTTTAACGTGTGGCTTTAACCAAGTTTTAGTAATTGCAGCAATGTCAGGTAAGTAGGTGTTTAGAGTTGCATGAAATTCAGTTATTTTACGATGCTGCGGAGATTGAAATTGAAAAAGAGTAAGTCATTGTTACAGATTTTTGGAAGGGGGGTGGTGGTTAGTTGTGTGGTGACTAGGAGGTGCTGGATGGTTGGGCGGGGAAGAGTTAGTTTGTGGTTCTGGGTTGGGGTGGCTGTCAGCACGAAGTTTAATTTGAGCTATGTTGTGTAGCAGAAATTGTCTGAGCTCACTGGTCAGTTTTACATATCTAAGGGCTGAAGGATTAGAACAGTGTGTGGGTATGTGTTTGAAATGTAAGAAGAGAGTGATTGGTGTGTTGTAGAGACGTGGGCTGATGTTAGCATAGGTGTGGGTGTGTAGGTAGGAGGAGGACAAAGGGACAGTGGGTGAGTGGAGGTGACTGTTAAGAGTGGAGGGAGGTGGAGATATGCATGAGGTAGAGTAGGAGAGCACTGGTTAGTAGGGAGTAGATTTGTGACAGTGTGAGGAAGTATTGAGGTGGGGGAGGAGGTGGGAGTTAGGGGAGGTGACTATGGAAGGGGTAGTGTGGTTGGCTGAGGGGTGTGGTTAGTTTAGGTACAATACTAAGGAAAGTGGGGGTGGTTGGGAATGAGGGTAAGGTACGGGACTGGAGTGAACCCAAGCACAGCAAGGGCGAACAGAGCAGTTTGAAACGAGAAAGAAAGAAACAGCTTTCCTGGAGAGTATGCTACAAATGTTATCAGTAAAATGCTTGCCCTGATTTAAAGCAAGTCAAAAGAAAATGAACCAAAGAATGGATAAAACTGAGTAGTCTTTACCACTGTCTCAGATGGTTTTAAAGTACAAGAACTCAAATGCTGTTCATGCAGGTTAGAGGAGGAAAGGACAGAGTAAAAAATACAGTGTTATTTAGTAGGGACTGGAGGGAAACAGAAAGGTACAGTTCGAGTGTAATATATGCAGTCCTGGGAAGGGGTGTGGGTTTAGCCGACAAAGTGGCGTGTGCACACCACTAACAGATTAGCGCTATAATTTAGAGCAAATGTCATTGGAAAAAAAAGCAATAAATTAATAACACAACATGTACTTTGCAAGCACTGTATGGACGGCCAAAAACGACTTCTCTTTGCTTTAAGGGTCCATGCGGGCTTATAACAGGAGTCCTCGTCAGTAAAATAAAACTGAAAAGACTGACTTTGCAAGCACTGTATGGATGGGTAGGTCACCATAGCTTTACTACATTTGGGAGGTGGGAGGGTTCAGAAAACCCTGGACAATGGTCCTAGCAAAGGCTGATTGAGACCTAAAGAACAAATCAAGCTTGTAGTCTTTTGTAAATGTAGATACAGAAGATCAAGTTGCTGCTTCTAGAATACTTCTAGAATTAAACCCTTTCCAAAAAGCCATAGAAGAAGCCAATGCCCTGGTAGAGTGATCATTAACCCTGCCTGGAATAGTTTTGCTGTGGTGAAAATAACAAAGGTAAGAGCTTGAGATAACTATTTGGAAATGGTCTACTTTGACACAAGTTGGCCCTTCTTACATTCACAATAAATGAAAAACTGATGTGAAGATCAGAAAGTTTTGTTCTGTCAAGATAGTACACGGGTTGTCTGCATGCATTCAAGTCATGCAAAATCCTCTCTTCCTCATTTTTAGGTTCAGGAAAGAAAACCGGAAGATTGATAGCTTGGCTTAAAGTACACCTGGACATCACTTTAGTCATAAAATTACTTCTCAATGAAACCCTGTCTCTGTGGAAAATGAAATAGGGTTAACCACCATAAGAGCTTACAACTCAGATGCTCTTCTTGCAGAGGTCAGAGCCATCAGTAAAACAGTTTTTCCATGTGAAGAACCTCAAGTCATTCAGATGAGCTGGTTCAAATGGAGGAACTGTTAACTTATCTAACACAAAATTAAGATCCCAAGGAGAAGTCACAGATTTTCTTGGACGACTCTCATTCAAAACCCCTTTCAAAAACAGTTTCACATAAGAATGCATTGAAAGAAGAGGATCCATGAGCATACAATCTGAAATGGTCAATAAATGAACCTTGATGGAGGAATGAGAAAGAGCAAGAGACAGTGACAAGTACTTTGAGAACAGAGAAACACTAACCCTAAATGGGTGCTGGTTATGTTGCTGGCACCAACTAGAAAACCTTTCCAATAGCTAATATACAATTTTCTACCACCAGGCATTCTTGCTTCCATTAATACCTGCTGCATGTCCTGGGTAAACAAGTACCAAAAGGGAATTAAGACCATATCATCCAGGCAGTCAGATGAAGTTCATTAGGGTCAGGGTCCACCATGTTCTTGCAGATCTATTCTGTGAGGAAACGTGGTAATTGCAGCTGGCCATTTCCAAAAGAAGGGAAAAACTGGGAATCACCACAATGATCTTGGGGAATTCCTTCCGAATCTTCATAAGTACCCTGGATATCAGTGGAAAGGCTGGAAAAGCACACAGGAACATACATTTCCAAGGCAAAGAAACAGAGTCTTCCAGCCCGTCCTGTATGGAGTCCTGAAGCAGAATTTTTTCAGCTGACTGCTCATAAAGGAGGCAAATCAGTCTATCTGAGAAACTCTTCACAGATGGATCAAATCTTTGAGGACCCCTGATCTTATTTCTTAAACAAAGGGTCTGCCTTTGTCCTACTCAACTTGACTGCCAAACAGTTTTGCTCTGATTGGATGTAGGAAGCCTGTAGAGTGATACTAAGCTGTGAAGCTGTATCCAAAACTAACAAGACTAGTTTGCAAAGGGGGGAGGGTAAGACCAGGTTTTTCCCCACTTGTTAATGTGCCACCTGACTGTGGCATTGTCTGTAACCACTTGAAAAGGTCTAGTAGACCAAAGATGCTTCAGAGAGTTGACTGCCTTTGTCAGAGCATGCAGCTCTTTCATATTTATGTGCCTGCATCTGTCCTTGGTTTCTCAAACAGCTTGCACTTTTATCCCTCCTGAAACTGCCCCTCCAAGCAAAGTTCAATGCATCTGTGGTGACTGACTGTTTTGAAGAAGGGAGGAAGGAAGAGGAGACCTGGACTTATGGAAATTTGTTGTCTCCACCAAGCGAGTTCTCTTCTGACAAACTCCATGACTAGAATTTGAAAAGATAAACAGGTGTTGCTGCCAGGGCCAAACAAGCTTCAGATACCACTGTGTCTCTCTCATACGGAGTCTTATCAAGGATATCATTATAATCATAGATACCATAAGATCCAAAATCTTAAAAGGATTCCTTTGCAGTGCCCAAAGTCTTAGTGGAAAACTCCAGAAATAGATCTAGGTATGATCTATTTTTCCCCATGGGCTTGCGTGTCTGGAAGACAACCCAGGAACACAACTAAGTGTGATGGATTCAAAAAAGATTTTTTAATGCTCCCTTGGAATCCCAACTTGTGTAAGAGATCTCTCAGCCAACTGCAAGATTCTTGACACATTGAAAAATACTCTGCAAAGTTAAGCAAGTTCCCTAAATATGGAATAACGTTTACACCCACAACCTTTCAATGAGCTATAACTTTGTAAACATTCTTGGAGCACCAGATAATACCAAGTGTAAGGCAGAAAACTGATAATGTGATCCAGATACACAAAACTTTACGAAACAACTGAAGTCTGGATGAAAATGGTTGTGATGTTAAGCATCTCTTATATCTAGTGTTAACCAGAAAAATTAAAATGAGGAACCTCTGTACTAGAGGGGCCATAAATTAAATATCTATCCAAAGGAGAATTTAAAATCTCATTTTCACATCATCTGGGTTGTTATGAGAAAGCAGCCAGGCAAACCTCTTCAAAACAGTACCAGTGGCCAAAGCCTTGGCAGAATAATCAGCAGAGTCTGACACTGACACAGACACACACACACAGTAACACACAGACACACACACACACAGAGACACAGACAGACAGACACACACACAGACAGACACACACAGACACACAGAGACACAGACAGACACAGACACACACACACACACACACAGACAGAGACACACACACAGAGACAGACAGACACACACACAGAGACAGACACACACACAGACAGACAGACACACACACACACACACAGACACACACAGAGACAGACACACACAGAGACAGACACACACACAGAGACAGACACACACAGAGACAGACACACACAGAGACACTTACTTTAAAAAAGGAGTTGTGACCTGTAAAATGGAATAAATTAAAACCAACTTATTCAGGCTCTATTTCCTAGTTTTGAAGCATTGTTTCTGGCTTAACTGAGAACAAAGACTGCTCTCTGCAGGTCTTTTTTCCCGATCTGCAAGAAGAAACGTTGTCAGGAGTCTTTTGGTATAAGGCTGGCTCCTGTTGTACCTCAGATGTTGGTGGGTGAATCTGCTGTGGCCATTTTTGGTTCCTCAGACTGCTCATCTTTTTTTCCCCAGTCCCTCTAGTGTTGCATCTTCAGCCACTATGAACCGGGGGGAGGGGGGATGTCCTTAGCCAGGAAGGGAGAACCATTCTTGCAGATCTTAAAGAAAGGGGCAGGTGAAGGTTCTTCACTTAGCCAGGACAAGGAGCCGGAACCTGAAATGAGTATGCCTTCTAAGGGCAAGTCACTTTCCAAAGGAAAAAAAGTTGACATGATAAACCTTCCCCTCCCTTTTTTCTGTTTCTATGGACAGGGAAGAACTTGCTGGGATGTACCAAGGAACTCATTTCATCCTTTTCTTTGCCTACTCCACCTTCAGGCAAGAAATGAGAGTTACCTCTTCTTCAAATTCTTGATTTTCAGTCAAAAACATGTAATACAGGGACATGGTTGTACTTCACAAATTTCTTCTCACTCTGAGCATTCTGATTCTGTAGAAAAGTGTTAAATAAGATTATCCTTTTGGAGATCAGCCTTCTTTTAAAGACTTTGTCCTAAAATGAAAGAGTTTTTTCAGTGGTAACAGAATGAAAGTCCTATTGCACAAAAAATGTATGACAATGTTTTTATTTATTTATTTTTATTTTACATTTGTTAACCGGGCTAGTCTAGCTGGATATATATGTTTTTTTTCAGTAGAGGGGAGAAAAACTCCACAGATACTAATACACAATTACAAGGACAAATAAATAAAAAAATTAAAAAAAAAAAATATATTATAACAAAAAAAAAAAAAATGTGTTAGACTGGATACACTCAAGTATGCAGCTATTCCTCTTATTTTGCATGATTTAGAAAATGTGTTTTCTTACTGCTTCTAGTTTAATTGACAGTCAACCATCCACCCCCCCAGGAAGTCTGACAGGTTAAAGAGGGTACTGCAGATTAATACACATTTGTTTTCCTACCCTAAAGCAGATACAACTGCAATTTCCTTATCCAAAACTGTTTCTGCTGAACAAATTGCTGCTGTTAATCACATTTCCCCCTGATAAGGACGGGAAAACTTTTGCATGTTGGGCAGAAAGAGTATTTTTCAGACTACTTTAACTTTCAGAACTTTTAACTGTCAAGCTTGTGTTGAAGTTTTTATTTTCAGCTCTTAAGAACATGAAAAAGTTAATGGCCAACATTCCCTCTTCTGAGGTAAAAAAATATCTGAATGCCTTGTTACTAAGCATGCTTTAAAGTGTGCTTATGCTGCTGCTGCTGGCAACATCTCCAGAGCTACTGTATGTGGTTTCTTTCTCAAAACCTTCCTGAAAAAGATAAAGATGACATTTTAAATTGTACCTTGGACAAGGAAGATTTATTAGACCCTCCTGAAGCTGAGGTGCTCAAAAAGTGATGAAAAGGGGAAAGATGATACACAGAGTTCCTCAAAATTTTCAACCCTCCTTTTTAAGACAAATACAAATCTTCCTTCCTCCTCGGCTCCCGCATTCCATAAGCATTTCAAGTAACAAAGAGATGTCAAACAGGATGAATTTAAAAAGCAATGGCAACGAGGCACCAAAAAGGTAGGAAAGTCTCAAAAAACCAAGGACAGTCCTCCCAGCCAGCGTGACTATTTGTTCACCCCAACGCTGGCATACTCTTCCTCTCCCGAAGTCTTTATCTTCCCTTCTAGCAACAGATTGTATCAAACAAATGGGTTCTAAATGGAATTCAAGAGGGAGTACACTTGACAAAGGGAATCTCTCTTCCTTTTCAGGGGATTCCGCCTTGCCCAGTAAAACAAGTCTCACACTTCTCTCAGATTCGGTCAGATTCTGCATCAAAATTTTTCTCAAGGAGTAAAAGAGACACTGCCTTCCTGCCAGATGGCCGGAGACTTATTCAAGGATTTTTCTGGTACTAAAGAGGGAGTGAATTGGGCTTGTACTAGACCTTCCCTTTCTAAATCTTTTTGCCAAGATTCCAAAGTTCAAAATATTATCTCTTCAATCCCTTTTGTCTCTACTTCCTTTACTAGCTTGTATGATAAAACTAACCTTAAAGGATGCCTACCATCATGCTGGCAAGCAGTTAAGAGGTTTCTTAAGATTGCCTGTGTCTAGGTTACATCATCAGTTCTCCACTTACCGTTTGGATCTTCCACTGCACCACATGTACTTACAATTTGTCTGATTCTAGTACAGTAACTGCTTATTGTAGACTTCAAGGGATTCAAATCTTTCATATCTGGACAACTGTCATATATTTGCTGACTTTTTCCAGGTGTAATGAGTCCACAGCAATTGTTCAAAATTTTCTACTCATTCTGGGTTTTCAAATCAAGCTACAGAAATATTTTCTCAACCTTTCTCACAAAATTGTTTTGCAAAATGTCTGTTAGATTCTGCCTTAGGGAGAACCTTTCTTCCTCCAGATAAAGTACAGATTTTCAAACTGTTCTCCCTGAGATTTTCCAATCAACGCCAGGTATCTGCAACGGAATTTTTGGTGTATATGGCATCTATATTTTTTATGCTTCCTCTTGCCAGACTCCACATGAGAAAAATCCCATGGTAGGTCAAGTCTATCTGGGCTCAGAATTCTTGCCCTTCATTTTTTTCAGATCCCCCTGTGTACAAGGCCCCTTTAGTTTTGAAAGTTGGCTGGTCAATGGGAATAAGACTCAAACACCTTAGATTACCGCAACAGTGATCTAATGTGAACATCTGTATTCAACAAAACCATATTATTGCAGTTCATAGCTTCACAGGTAGGTACTAGGCTATTGGCCCTAGGGCCTATATAAGCCTAGCCAAACAGTACCCTGGCTTTTGCCACCCATGAAAATTATTTTCCTGTGCCCCTGTCAAGCAAAAACAGAAGTGATCCCCTGGGTGAATTTCCTATCTCCCATCCAATCATCAAGATTTTTCTTGAAGAGTGCTAATGAGGAGCTTTGTTTGATATAGATAGGTAGTTTGTTCCAGAGTATGGGAAGTCTCTGAGACAGGAATCTATCCCTCCAGCATGTTCTGTTTATTGTGGTGACAAGGTTTAGGTCCCTAGAGCGTGTAGCTTGGAGGGATTGGGATTTCTTTACGTGGAGCATGTCCAACAACTCTGGGTTTGACATAGCTTTGTATGTTAGGCAGAGATATGAGACAGAGTAAAGCTGGTGTTTTTTGAGACGGTCTGCGTAGGGCATCTGTTTGAGGCCGGTAATCCTCTTTGTGAGGTATTTCTGTGGCCTTTCCAGTTGTTGTAAATGTCTTGTGAGGTACATACCAAAAGGGACGTTGTACTCTATTAATGGGTCTAATGAGTGATGAGTAGAGGGGAACAATGACCTCTTTTTTCCTGGATGAGAAACCTTTTATGATGAGGAGTGCCGCGTAGAAGGATTTCCTGACTACTGTGGCAATGTGATTATCAAAGGAGGGACTACTGTCCACCTGTGTCCCAAGGCCTATCATCACACTTTCGGTGTTTAGTAGACTACCGCCTATGTGATAATTCATGGGTACAGAGTTTTTACCAAAAGGGATGACAATGCACTTTTTGGCATTGAGCTTGAGGCCATGGCTTTGACACCAGGCATCTGTCTCAGTGAGGCCCTTTTTGTAGGATGTCCACATCGTTAGGAGATTTGATTATGGCTCCTAGTTTGCAGTCATCTGCGAACTTTGTTAGCCAAAGACCTTTTGTGTTTGGTATCTACTTCTCTGAAGTACAGGTTAACAGGAGAGGACCTAGGACTGAACCTTGTGGTACTCCACTTGTCACTAGTCTGAAGTTGGATTTAGAGTCTGCTACTTTCACAGTGTGTGTTCGGTCAGTGAACCAGTTGGCAACCCATCTTGTGACATAGGGATCTATACCTAGTTTAGTGAGTTTGTCTATAATTCCAGAGTGGGGGATAGTGTTGAAAGCCTTGGCGAGATCTAGATAGGCTGTGTGTTACCACCTAACCCTCATCTACAGCTTTGGTGACCACTTCAAAGAAGTCTATCAAGTTTAGGAGACAAGATCTGCCTTTTACAAACCCGAACTGGGTAGGGTCCAGAGTTTGGAGATTACCAATGTCACTGTTTATAAGTTCCATGATGATATGCTCCATAGCCTTGCAGACCAGGCTCGTCAGGCTAATGGGGCGGTAGTTCCTGGGGTCCGTGGTGGCACCCCCTTTGTGGAGTGGGATAACTGCTGCTATGCGCCATTCAGTGGGCACAAAGCCTGAGGTGAGGCTATGATTGAACATGGTACTTAGGTGGGTTGCCAGTTCGTTCTGTAGTTCATGTAGAACACAGCCTGGGATCTTGTCAGGTCCCATGGATGCTGTGTTCTTGGCTTTGAAGAGTGTGTTTTTTTACATGTGCAGCTGTGATTACAGGTACTTTGCATTCTTCCGGTATAGAGATGGGCCCTTTAGGGGATGAGAGTGGGGTAAAGTTAGCACTGAATCAATCTGCCAGGATGTTGGCAATATCATTTGGTTCTGTTTATTTAGTGCCATTGTGCTGTAACTCAGAGCAGATATGAGTGTTGCCTTTAAGATTCTTGACATAGCTATAGAATGCTTTGTGGTTGTCTTTAGAATCAGTGGCAATTTTGTTTTCGTAACTAGCTTTGGAGGATTTTATGAGGGATCTCAGATTCTTACTGAGGCTGACCACGGAGTTCCTCCAATCATGGGATTTTACTCTTTTTTTGCAACAGTTTCTTTCTTCTGTTGTAGAGTTTGTTTATAGCATGGGACCACCAGATTGGCTTCCTTTTTTGGAGGATAGCATCTTGGTTCTGTTAGGGATTGCACGATCCATGCCCTCGTGTAAGTGCTTATAAAGTGCAATTGTATAGGATTCAGTAGTCATATCTCTATTGTCTGTCAGCATGGGTGTCGTGACGTTTGCCACTTCTGTATTAAGAAGCGGGAAGTTGGCTTTGGAGAAATTTTTTACGTTGGTTTCCCTAATGGGGGGTGGGGCTGGGATGTGGATGGCTAGGGTGATTTGCTTGTGGTCGGAACTGACCAACGAGGAACTGACCTCTGGTGTGGAACACCGGTTGCCCATGTTGGTAATGACCAGGTCTAGGATACTGCTGCCCCTGGTGGGGGTGTGGATAAGTTGATCATTTTTTTTTTTTTTTTACATCAGAGCTTATAAAATCAGATATACTTAAGTTCCATGATTTGCAAACTTGGTGTTTATTAACCAGATGAGTCTATATTTCCTGGGATCTGAGGGTGTTCCCTTTATGGAGTTGAGATAATTATTTTCAACAGCTCAGGAACATAGCCTCTGGCTATGCTTAAGTTGAACAACTTTAGAAGGGGTTCAGAGACAGAATATCTGGAATTGTTAATTAAGCAACCAGGTATTTTGTTGGGAGCCCATACAGTGGGTATATTTAGATGTCTTTACATTCACTGTTGCAGTATTCTTAAGATATGGGATTCCCTGCCATGGAAGCCTGACGTCCGGCCAGTCTATCAAAGACTCCTGTTGCTTTAAAGGTACACAGAACGTCACCTAAACGCTCCTTGCATAGCGTAGGGCATAAAGGTGATGTTCAGGCCTATCGGTCAGAACTGCTTTGCCACCAGTCCGAACATATCTTTTCACCATTGGTCTGTTTACCTGCATCTATTTTCTGCCAGTTGAATGCATTTTCATTCTCCAGCATTTATATATGCCTTCTTGTGGACTTCTTTGCAGTTGCCAAGTGTTTCACTGGGGATTTTGTTTTTCCTAGTCTTGTTTTGTACTCCTTGAGGTTAACGTCATCCAGGAAAGGTAAATGTCAGTGTGGGAGACAGATTTCCCCATAAAGATTGCCATGTTAAAAAGTGTCTTTTTTGTCTAGAAGCTTCTCACAACCATACATCTTTTTCAATTGGTTAGGCATTAGTCTCGAAAACCCTTCGCAACAGACTTTCTTCCTTTCCCTTTCCTTGAACCTTGAAAACCAGCATCTTACACTTCTCGCTAAAGATACAATGGATGGAATCTCTCACCTAGAGGGTCAGCCATTAGGGAAGAAAGTGAAAAACGTATGACCACAATCTTCCACTGTTCAGCCTCTGGCAGATGTTTCTCCCAAGGTTACTACAGACCCAGAGGCTCACCCGGCTGTGTTGTCAAATTTCTCTGCCACGACCATGTTTGAGACCAGTGAGGATCTGTCTGGCAGCATGTCCGAAGAGGCTTTGCAGGCGTCCATTTCGAATGTTCAGGGGGAACCACAGTTGATTTTTTCCCCCAAGGTGACTAGGGGAGTTCCTCCGTTTTTTTTTGAAGGGGGGGGGGGTTCCTACTATGATTCTTGACTGCTGTCCTGGGTCTGAGCCTTCTTAGTTTTTTGGAGAAAATATTCCCTTAAAGAAACAAAAACTTAAACGTGTTTCTTCTGCTCTTAGGGATTCAGAAAGTGACTGGCAGGCCTTTACTCAGGGGCCATTTACTGCTTTAAATGTCCTTAAAGCCTCCAGAAGAGGTTTCAGTTCCTGCTCCTCCTTGGTCCTCTACTCCTTTTAAAAGGCATAGAGAACAAGATTCTTCTGAGGAAGAGTTCTACTCAAATTCCTTCTCCTTTGGGCTATGGGGTCAGAGGAGAAAATCTAATGGTCCTGATGTTCCTTTGGAGGAAATTTCCTTTGGGGACACACTCTCTAGGATGACTGGGAAAAAAAAAAAAAAAAATCCAAGTGGGACTGTACTCGGGTCTCCAATATCCATAAGAGGTACTATGCGTTGCTGCAGTTGGAATCTACTAAGCCTGCGGCTATTCCTCCTGTTTTGGCTGCTTTGCTGGATGCTTTTTGCAATACATCACATGCGCCCGATTCTCTGCCCCTTGATCCCAAGAAACCTGGCAGGTTTTATAGGGTGCCGGAGGATTGTTATTTTTTATATAAATGTCCTGCTGCTGATCCCTCTATAGTGTCTGTAGCCTCTGACAAGCCATCTCAATTGCTTCCTTTGCCCAAGTTATTGCCTTCTGACAAGGACAGCAGAGTTATGGGAAGGTTGGGTAAGAAGGTTTACAATTCTGCTACCCTACCTTTTAGGGCCATTAATTATCAGACCCATATACCTAGGTGTGTGCTGGCTCTTCTTTCTCAGGTCTGTCAACTTATTTCCGATTTTCCAGACTCTGATGGTAAAACTTCTGTTCTTTCCTTGTTGGGGACTTCCTCTCACATTGTTCATCATTCTATTAAATGTAGTTATGGTGCGGCATATGCCTCTTCTAGGGCTGCTGTTTTTAGTTTTGTGACAAGGAGGTATTCCTGGCTTAGGCTTCAACCTCTACTTAATGATATTAAGGCTAAGTTGTTGGATGCTTCTCTGGATCCTAAGCTTTTATATGGGGAAGCTGCTGCTGGTTTAAGTCCCTTCAGTATAAGGGTAAGTCCTTACACGAGCTTAAACATGCATTTGTTTCTCCTGTGCCTAAATTCCAAAGAAACTAGCCTGCTAAGCCTGCCTTTATTTGTAGGCAATCTGGCCCTTCTACTAAAGGTAAGAAGATTGGCAAACTGGCTCCTCCTGCTAAGGCTCCTCAGTTTTCAGGGACTCTGAAGCCTTCCTTTCCAGACAAACTAGGTGCTGTATGACGATCCATCCCTTCCCAGCCACATTCCTCTTTCTCGTTGCCTTCAGATCACTCAAGATTCTTGGGTTCTGTCAGTCATTCGTCAGGGGTACTTCATGATGTGGAAGTCCCGTCCTCCTTTTATAGGCATTCCTCAACCTCCTTTGGAACAAATTCCCTTCTTTTCCCCAGAGGTTCTTCAAAATATCTTGACTCAGGGTACTATTCAAGAGATGCCCATATCTCACAGGGAGAAAGGGTTCTACTTCAGCCTGTTTCTAGTGCTCAGGAAACAGGGCACTTGGAGACCTACTGCATAACTCTCTCATCTAAATACTTTTTAAAAGTGCATTCCTTTCGGATGTTGCCCCTTCAGATTCCGTTTCTTCTCTTGCTCCCTCAGACCTATATGGAGTCTGTGGATCTCAAGGATGTTCATCTCCATGTTATGATTCATCCTCCTTTTCAGAAAGTTTCTGCACTCCTCTGTTGCTTCCTGGCATTTTCAGTTCTCTGCTTTGCCCTTTGGCCTTTCTACTGCCTCAAGAGTGTTCACTAAATGCCTTTCTCCTGTGACTGCTTTTTGCAGGCTTCAAGGGATCCAAACATTTACTTACTCGGATAACCTGCTGATTCGGCCATCCTCTCCAGAGACCCTTTTGCAAAATCTATATTTTGACATTTCTCTTTTTCAGAGTATGGGGTTCACTATAAATTTCAAAAAGTCTTCTCGGACTCCTTCTCGGGATCATGTTTTTCTGGGTTGCAGGATTCAGACAGTGCCAATGCTGGCTTCCCTGCCCCCTCCAAAGGCCTTAACTCTCATTTCTTTCTTTCACACTCTTCTTTCGCTGGCTTCCATTACCCCAAGGAGTTTGAGTGCTCTGGATTTCATGGCATCCACCATTCCGATGCTCCCTCTGGCCAAACTTCACATGAGAAAAGTTCAGTGGTTTCTGAAGTCAGTGTTGCTTCAACATGCACATCTGCTAGACTTTGCAGTCCCTCTTCTTTCTTATCGCAGACAGACCTTCACTGGTGGATTCAGCTGCTGTCTCTGAATTCAGGGATCTGTTTTCATCCTCCTCTTCCATCACAGGAACTACTCAAAGATGCTTCAGACATGGGATGGGGGGGGTGACATTTGGCTCCCTAAAAGTTTAGGG
Source organism: Protopterus annectens (assembly GCF_019279795.1). Lineage (NCBI taxonomy): Eukaryota > Metazoa > Chordata > Ceratodontiformes > Protopteridae > Protopterus > Protopterus annectens. Next base: position 878,297,500 of record NC_056743.1, on the reverse strand, counting down.
CATGTGATCGCCTTGTCAGCAGGAGAGGCACATCAATGTCAAAGAGATGAGAGCAATTCTGCTGACTCTTCAAGCCTTTCATCCTCTTCTCTCCAGGGCCTCGGAAAGTGTTCACAGACAATACCAGTGATGTGTTGTATCAACAAACTGGGAAGGATGAGATCTTATCTTCTTTGCTGGTTGGCACTTTTGGAATGGTATCTTGCTGTCGAGTATTATATGACTCTTCAGGCAGTTTATCTCTTCCAGTCAAAACATTGTGGCAGTCACTCTGAGCAGGTCCTTAACTCAGTCCTATGAATGGATGCTTCACAGGGATGCGTTTCTGGACATGATCTATCAGCGGGGTACTCCTCAAGCAGTTTTTGCCTCCCATCTGAGCAACTTCCTCTGTTTTGTGCCAATGTTCCAAGTCCTCTGGTGTGGAAAGTGGACACACTTCTTTTCTTGGAAGGGGATGTTTCTTTATGCATTTCCTCCCTTTCCTCTCATTCCAAAAGTCCTGTTCAAAATTCAACTGGATGCTCCCAAAATCTTGTTGCAGACTCCCTTTTGACTGCGACAGCACTGGTTCCCACTTCGTCTGCACTTAGTCAGGGGCAATCACCATAAGTTACCTCACAAGGTGGATCTACTATCACAAGACAAGGGATCTCTCATCCATCCCCACTTGTCCACGATTCAACCGTCACTGTGGATAACAGGATTTTGATTCCTCATAGACATTTTTTTTCTGAGGACTTGCTGCAAGTCCTGCAGGAGGCCAGGAAGCCTACTACTAGGAAATCCTACTTATCCAAATGGAAGAGGTTTTCTATTTCGTGTCTCTCTCATAACAGGACCCTTTTATTATGGATGTTCATTTGGTTCCCTCTTATTTGTGCGAGTTGCTCAATGCTGGTTTGGCCTATTCTTCCATTAAGGCCCACTTATCAGCTATCCCTGCTTGTCTAACTTTCTCCTCCATTAACTTCTAGATTTGAGGTGAAACAATTTCTTAAAAGCATCCTTAATATTTGACCTCAAAGGAAGCCTGTTCCTCCTCCCTAGTATCTTAATTTTGTTTTGGAGACGTTGACTTCGGCTCCTTTTGGGCCTGCTGCTTTAGCTTCCCTGCAACATTGTTCCTGGGATACTGTTCTTTTGTTAGCTCTTACTTCGGCCAGACGGGTGTATGAGTTACAGGCACTTATGGCTTGTCCTTTTTTGATCGTTCATGAGGACAGAGTGTCCTTGTGCAATAACCCTTATTTTATACCCAAGGTGGTTAATGAGCTATCACTTAATCAGTCTACAACTCTGCCTACTTTTCCCCTCTCCGCAAACTGACAGTGAGAGGGTGCTGCATATTTTGGACGTGCATAGGCAACTCCTGGTTTATTTGGACAAGACTAAGGCTATTAGAAAATCTGACCAGTTATTTGCTTCTTTTCATGCTAGATCTTTGGGACTTGGTGTATCCAAGCAAACTATTTCTTCTTGGATTTCTAAGGCTATTTCTTTTTGTTACACTTTTCATGGCAAGAGCCTTCCCTCTTCAGTCAAGGTTCATTCTACTAGAGCTTTGGGTTCTTCTGGTGCTTTTTTCAAGGCTTAGATACTAATTCTTTTCCTGAAGCAGCTACCTAGACTTCTGTGCATACCTTTACCAAACACTACAAAGTTGGATGGTATCTCTAGAGCTAAGGCTGTTTTTTCTAGTGCCATTCTTCATGGCTTTTTAGGGGACTCTTCTGCTCCTTCCCCCTCCCTAGTTTCCTCCTGAGCTTTCTATCTAATATGTCAAGAATACTGGAAGATAGTACAGTTGTATAAAATCTCACCATAATGGTAGATGTCCTTGCCTTCACTGCTGCGGTATTCGCTCCCTCCCTCCTTCCCCCTAGTCCTTTACCTTCCTGGATGTACAGATTACCTCTTAGGTTCCTTGGACTAGTGTTCATACTGGGCAATCAGTTCCGACTATGGTAGGCCTCAATGTCATCTTTATGCCCTAAACTACGCAAGGAGCGTTTGGGTGATGGTCGGTGTACCTTTATAGTAACAGTAGTCTTTGGTAGACTGGCTGGATGTTGGTCTTCCATGGCAGGACATGCCATATGTAAAGAATACTGCAGCAGTGAAGGCAAGGGCATCTACGGTTATGGTAAGATTTTACATAACTGTACTTTTCAGAGAGTGATGTTAGGACATGTTTCATAATAATATTGGAGAAAGGGCTACAGGAATTTCTGATGTGAAGTCAGCATTAACATTTTCCTTAAATATATTTCCTTACTTATACATTTGTTAACCAGGCATGTACAATGGTTCAAAGACATTTTTTTTTTTTTTTTTACTTTAGATATTTTTACGGCCAGATTGAGTAATATGATTATGAATTAATTCCCAGCATTGCTGTATGCTATTTCTTAACTGTCTGATTAAGTTAAAGAATGTTTTTTGATTATCCTTGGTACTGAATGCTAATTTTGATTTGCGCTCTATCATCTTCCTCATGTTACCTTTCAAAGTTTTGTTGATCTTTTTATAGGTTCATAGGTGTGTACTAGGCTAATGGCCCTGGAGCCTTAAAAAGTCTAGCCCATAGGATCACCCTGGCATCGTGCCACCCAACTTTAGCTCCCAATGCCTCTGTCAGGTAGAGCCACTGGAGTGATCCCCGGCCATCCACTCAAAGATTTCTCTTGAATAGGGCAGTGACACCATGTACAAGAAGTCTATTCCATAGCATGGGCAGTCTCTGGGTTATGAAGCTGTCCCTCCAGCATGTTCTGTTGATTGTGGTAATGAGGTTGAGGTCTCTGGAGTGTGTGGTTCGGAGGGATTGGGATTTCTTTATATGTAGCATTGCTAACAGAGCTGGTTAGACATGGCTTTGTAAATCAAGCAGAGATCACCTCTAAGTAGGCGATATGAGACAGAATAGTTGGAGATTTTTTGAGTCTGTCCATGAAGGACAAGTGTAAGGTCTAGGATCCTCTTTGTGAGGTACTTCTGCGGCCTCTCCAGTTGCTGCAGGTGTCTAGTGAGGTACATACCAAATGGGGCATTGTACACTATGATTGGCCTAATGAGGGAAGAGTAGATGGAAACAATGACCTCTTTCTTCCTGGATGGAAAACCCTTAGTAATGAGATGTGCCACATAGGACTTTCTGGCCACAGTGGCAATGTAGTGGTCAAAAGAGAGATTGCTATCAACCTGTGTTCCCAGATCTGTTATAACACCTTATGTGTTCAGTGGACTACCACTGATGTGGTAATTCATGGGAACCGGGTTTTTCCCAAAGGGGATAACAACACATTTTTTGGCACTGAACTTAAGGCCATGGATCTGACACCAGTCGCTGGTCTCAGTGAGGCCTTTCTGTAGGATGTCAAGTTATAAGGAGTTGTTAATAGCTCCCAACTTGCAATTGTCTGTGAACTGTGTCAGCAGAGTCCCTTCGTGTTGGCCTGGACTTTGGAGAAGTAGATACCAAACAGGAGAGGACCCAGGACCGAACCCTCTGGGACTCCGCTCGTGACTGGTCGGTAGTATGACTTGGAGCCAGCTACTTTCACACTGAGTTCTATCTGTGAGCTAGTAAGTTTTTCTATGATTCCTGAGTGGGGAATGTATCAAAGGCCTTGGCCAGATCAAGGCAGGCTGTATGAACTACCTTGCCTTCATCCACAGCTCTGGTGACTGACTCAAAGAAGTTGACCAAGTTGAGCAGACATGATCTACCCTTCACAAAACCAAACTGTGTGGGATCTAGAGTTTGGAGATTACCTATATCCTTGTTTATTAGGTCCATGATGATGCATCCATAGCATTGCATATCAGACTCATGAGAGCGATAGTTCCCAGGGTCTGTAGTCGCTCCTCCTTTGTGGAGTTGGATGACTATAGCAGTGCACCATTTGGTGGGGACAAAGCCTGAGGTGAGGCAGTGATTAAACAGGGCACACAGGTGAGGTGCCAGTTCACTCTGTAGTTCATGTACAACACAGCCAGGGATATTGTCAGGTCCCACAGAAGCTATATTCTTGGCCTTGGACAGTGCTGTTTTAACCTGTGCAGCAATAATACTGGGTGCCTGGCAATCTACTGGTATTGTGATTGGTCCTTTTGGGGGAGGGGTAAAGTTGGCACGGAATCTGTTGGCCAGTACCAGTATATTGGCAATATCTGTTGGTTCGGTATAGGAGGTACCATCGTGCAGTAGCTCAGAGCAAATCTGAGTATTGCCGTGGAGATTCTTTACATAACTACAGAAGGCCTTGTGGTCGTCTTTACTATCTGCTACAATTCTGTTTTCATAGCTAGCTTTAGAAGATTTGATGAGGGATCTCAACTTTTTGATGAGGCTGATAGGGGAGTTTTTCCAGTCTTGGGACTTCACCTTATTCCGCATCAGTTTCCTCCTTCTGTCGTAGTTTGTTTAAGGCAGGGGACCACCAGATTGCCTTCCTTTTTTTGGAAGAGAGCATCTTGGTTCTATTGGGTATGGTGAGATCCATGCATTTGTGTACATGTTCGTTCTGATAGAATATTTAATGTTAGCAGCTTTGGATTTATTATAACCTTTATTAGCTTTTTTCTTTTATTAATTTTAGAGTTTAATCTACACAACCATTCCGTCAAGATGGGTTACTTTTACATTCCCCAGTGCATCTGGTTTTGACCGGGACCACTTTGTGTCATTCGTTATAGGTCAGTAATACTCAATGAAATAAGTGACAGCTGAGGCTATATGGTGCTGGACATCTTACAGACGAATTTTGAGAGTTCATCATAAAGTTTTTTTATAGGTTTGTCTTTTTACAGTTCTTGAATTAAGAAGTATACAGTGTGGTGGGTTTAAATGCCATAAAGGAAAATACTGATTTGTGATCGAATTTGACTAGAAATGAGAATACCGCAGGAGCAGTACAACTATGTATGATGTTAGAGTGGAGGAGACAAGAAAACTTTGAACCAAGTGGGCTGGTTAATTTTTTTTTTTTTTTTTTTACAAGGAAGTAAGCATTATTAAGTCTAGGAATCTTTGGGCATAACCCAATCTTTGTGGTACAGACACCCTAGTTAAATCGATAAATAGTTGTAAGTCATCCATCAAAAAAGGTATTTTTATTTAGGGATCTTACATCTTTCATGCGTCTCCAGGAACATGGGAGGTGACTTATTGCAGGTTATTGATTGAAAATTTACCTAGCTTAGGATAATTCAGAAATTTCTGTTTTGGGAGTCATGGGAAATGAAAATTAATTTTCTAACAAATACACTAATACTCCCAGTAATTTCCAACAGATCTAAATGCATGACAGCTGAAAACCTGTAAAGAGGAAGTGGAGTTTTTTCATTAAAACTTTGTTACGATAAGAGACATGGAGGTGCTCAAGTTGGCAGGAGAGCCACAAGGTCTAGCAATTTATAGTGAAGACTTCTGACACAGAGCAGAACAACCCTAACATGGTCAGGACTGGAATTTAGTGCAAGCTTTTTTTATTATGTTGGAATGTCCAGAAAGCAGATTTTTGCCTGAAAAAAATGCACTACTAGGGCAGAAAGCACTTGGTCCAGTATGCAGAATCTGTGGAAAGCACAACTGTTTAAGAACTTATCCTAACCGTAGATATAATCACTGCTGCATTATTCCAAACTGTTGGGTTACCTCACCAAATAGCCTGGAAGTGCGGCTGGAGTACCAAAGCCAAAACCTTCCACAGATCCATACGTCTCCAGTATTACCTTAGTGTAAAGCCACATAAGTGGACGTATGAGCACGAAAACTTCTGACTGTGTCAAAGTCATCAGACCTGAAGACACCTGAGGAAAGATGCAAGGTAGGCAAGATCAGCAAACAGGGAAAGACAGAGAATGGCTCCTCCTCAATCCATGACCAAACAGAGGACAACTACCTAGATAAATTATAAAGATTGGAAATAGACTATTGAAAAGGAATACTGCAACAGTGATCAGATGGACATCTACTGTTATGGTAAATTCTTACACAGCTGTAATGTCTTTCCAAAGATTACTGTTGCAGTATTCAAAACTGTTGGATGATTCCCAAAACTTAATGATTGGTAACAGTGAATGGTTCAGGAATATGGGAGCTTACAGTTATACCACAGACAAGACATGGAAAAGCACACACTGGATTTGGAGAAGGAATCTACACAAGGATTTTGTAAAGGTATAAAACAGAAGACCAAGTTGCTGCTTCTAGGATAGCTCTGGAATCAATTCTTTTGTAAAGGGCTCCAGAAGAGGCAATTGAACTGACAGAATGGGCTTTAACTGAGGAGTGAAAGGATTTCCCATGGCATCTGTAGTAAAAGGAAATATATTTAGAAATCCAGTTAGCAATGACTTACTTAGAGACCAGGTTTCCCAACTTGGCTTCCAGTAAAAATAGCAAGTAACTGGTCAGTCTTGCAAATGTTCTTGGTGTTATCCAAGAAAAATCTGAGCTGCCTGTGTATATCAAGAGAATGGAGAATTCAAACCCCCACCCCGTTCTGAGGAATGAGAAAAAAAGACAAGAAGATGGATGATTGAGGCACATCTCATTAACCACCTCAGGCATAAATGAAGGACTGGCCCTCAGAGAAACCTTGTCCTTATGAAAGCTAAGGTGCGATGCCATTAGGGAAAGGAGCTCAAAAACCTGTAGCCAAAGTTAGGGCTAGTAGAAGTATGTTCTTCTATGTACAAAATTTTAGAGAATCGAAAGCTCTTGGCTCAAAAGGTGGTATGGTGAGCTACTCTAGGGAAAAGTGAAGGTCCCAGGAAGGTGGACTAACTTTCCTAAGTGGGTATACCCTTGTGTTATGTTATCAGGTGCACTCTGTTTGGTAACTTGGGGAGAAGGCCCATGGCTAGCTGGTAGAGAAGGTGGAGCCAATGCTGTCTGTCCCAAAAGAGAGTCACCAGCAAGATTTTTGATGAGTCCTACTGAATCTTTAACAAGGTTTTGGGGAGAAGCAGCAGGAAGCATATATAAAACATTCCTTCCCAAGGGAAGGACAAGTCATCTTTCTTCCATGCCTGAGGGGCAAGCTGTAGTTACATGCTGTGAGTGGACGCAAAAGGGATATTCCTCAAACAGACCTATTTATGGACCATGTGCAGGAGGATATCCCTGTTCAGCATCCATTTGTGAGGGTCCTCCCTGAATCTGCTTAGAATGTCTGTCCGGATGTTGTACTGAGTGGGAACAAACTGCTTGTAGGAAGAGGTTTGCTTTCATGGCTTGTTCCCATGCTAGAACAGCCAGTCTGCAATAGCTGAGAGGACTTGGTCCCCCACTGTTTATGTACCATATGACCATTTTTGTAGTCTGCGAAGATTCTGAGTGGAGTTGGAGATCATATGTCACAAAGTCTGCAGGGCCTGGATCAGTGCCTGCTTCTCCTTCACAGTGGTGTGTTCTGCCCTTAGATGTGGTCATTGGCCCTGAACTACAAGGAGCCAGTCCATGCCCCCCCTCCAGGCTACATCTGAGGTATCTGCATGCAGGTCCTGAGAAGGCATCACAAGTTTGAAAGGTAGACCTGGCTTGCGGTTTACTTCCAACACCCAAACAATGAAATATTCTTTAAAAGGGGAAGTAGTGGGATCAGAGTGTCCAGAGGATGACAGATACATTTTTGGTACCACTGCTTCTCTCTCATATGGAGTCTTGCAAAGGGCAGCATTGGTATGGATGCCATCTTGAATTCCAGGGCCCTGATAACTTCCCTTGTATAGCAGGATTGAAAGGGCAGCAGGGACTGAAAGTAGTTGGAGAGGGCCTATACTGTTTCTTGTAGCAGAAAACACCAGCATAGGGCTTCTACTACATCATAACTGCACTTAATGCTATGCTTCACTATCCATGAAGCCTGAGGCACTACAGACATAGCTTTTTACTTAATGAGAAAAACATTTATTCAAATCAGTCAGAATAGGAGAAATTTAGAGTACAGGAAGTGTATACCTTTTTTTTGATGTCAGTCTATTGCACTACCACCTTTGCCTGAAGGAAGTCCATTAACAGCAATAAAAAGTTAGATGGCTTGTCAGTTAAAATAAAGGCAGAAGGATATGTCAATGGATTTTCAGATAGGAACTTCCAGTCTTTAGCCACTCTGCAGAACCTAATCAGGATTTTTGTGCGTTGCAGGTTGAGAATCAGGTGCAGTGGAAGTGGATGCAAAGGTGTCTAGAAAAGCTTCCAATGCAGGAGGGACAGATGCCAGCATGCATGTGTCCAACTCTAGCGAAATTGTAATATCTTTTCTGTACGTCAGATATTTTGTCTGGCTTCCCACTCAAAATGCTACATCATCTTAGTTATGTTTTTGCCAAAGGAGAGCTCCTCTTACATGAGAATCCAGGGATAAAATAATAGGTTCATAGGTTGGTACTAGGCTATCTGCCCTAGGGCCTATACAAGCCTAGCCATAACAATTCCCTGGCTATTTCTTCCCCCACACTATTTACTTCCCTGGACCCCTGTCTAGCAGGGCGACTGACGTGAACCCTGGGGTGAATTTCCTTTCTCCCATCCAATCATCAAGGTAATCCTCATTATCAGACGCAACTTTGCCTGGAGAGTTATCTGAAATGAGTAGACCAGGAAATATTCATCCAAATCAGACTCTCCCTCATCTTCTTCAGAGGATGACTCAATTTGCCTCTTTATGGTGGCAGGATGTGAATGAGCAAAAGAAAGAAAAAAAATGGAGGCATGAGAGCCAAAACCTTAAATATGCCTTGGGAAAAATGCATCCGTTCTTCTTCCTTGGATGTCTGAGAAGGCACATTTTTCCGTTCTTTTTTTTCCTCTTCTTCTTGGGAATGACATCCACTTCAGCAATTCATGGCGGATCCGACCGCTGACATAGCTCAGCTGAAGACTAGGAGTGTCTGTTCCCAAACTAATATTTGGGAAACACCCTTAGGTCCCTCAGAAATTATAATATGAGATTTCCCCTTCTCTACTGTGTGAATAAGTCAGCCATATTGGACGACATACTAGCTTCCAGTGGGGTTGCAGTAGCGGGAGCCTAAGAAGTAGTGTACTGTACCATGGGTTCTGAAACCTCAATAGGTATGTCCATAGCTGACTGGGCAGACTAACAGTCTAGGCTAGGCCACTTGAATTTCTTTTTCAGAATGAGTGGAACATCATGAGTAGAAGTATCCATCATTTTAGACTGGACAAGGCACTTAAGGTGCTGGTTTCTGAGTATAAAGACAGGAAAGATGCCCACGTGGAGTTTTTAGTATAAACAACTGACAAATATTGCTATTTATGGTCCTCTTCAGCACCTAGGTAAAACTGACAAAGGGTGTGGAAATCTTTATAAGAAATCTGCCTACCACAATCTCACTTTCTTCTCTGAGCAGACATCTAGCAGTATTAAATCACAAAAGATACAAGAAAATACAAGGAAGATTTCCTCCAAAAGGCCATTAATCTAAACCAGTGAAGGCAGAAAATACTAATGACCACACATAAAACAGAATGACTAACGACAGCAAGATCTGCATTCGGACTGGCACCTAGACAGTTTGAGGTTTTCACAGTATGCCCACTTATGTACCCTTACGCCACTTGGCTTAGGTCATAGGTTACACGTATGGCTCAATGGAAGGTTTTTCTCTTTGGTAGGCTAGCAGGATGTCCAGGTTATTTGGCAAGACAACCCAACAGTTTAGTATATTGCAACAGTGATTCAAGGAAGGACATGAAAAGGTACAGGCCATCCTTGACAAAGCAAGATAGGCTGTTTAACACCTTGTCTCAAGCTGCCACATACTGACCCCCCCCACCCAGTAGGACATTAGCTACTTAGTCAACTGTTAAGGTCAGTTACTTTCTCTTTGTAACTAGGCATCATTCTGACTGACAACAGGATTCCACTCACAGCCACTATCTTATATGCATTCAACATATATGCAGAATGCACCAATATTGCCAGTCACTTGCATCTACGTGAGACACCACCGTGTCATAATCATACCTGTCCAGCTGGAGAAACTGTTGGCCCTCATGATATCATAGACCCGGACACTGGAAATGCAATCGTCATTGTCTTTTACTTTTTCCCTATCTACGTTATAAGCTCTAGATTTTTCCTTCTACAGGCTAATTTAGACTGCTCTTGCAGCTTTACAGATTAATGCATTTACTAATAAGTAGCCATCAGGAAGGGAAAAAAAACACAACAAAGAGATATGAATGCTGCTAATGTCTTAAATGCTTATATCTATATTGTAACTACCATTAAACAATGTAAATACTTCCTACTATGTTGTTTACTTGTAACAAACTGTAGGATGTATGTTTGTAACTGTAACTGATGTTCCTTTTACATTCTGTATATACTTGTTCATATGATGCGATACCATGCCCTGTAATCGTTCCTAGAGGTTTTCTCCCTGGGCCTCCACTGAAAATGGGTCTCTGATCCAGTGGACTTTTCCAGTTACCAAATGTCAATAAATAAATAAATAATTCTATCCAGCCTAGTAAACAAAGTTAGTGTGCCTGATGGAGTCCCCACTTACTAGGATATTTCTACTT
>NC_056743.1:878154433-878279433 GCF_019279795.1 Protopterus annectens | reverse complement strand
AGGCCCTAGGGCCGACAGCCTAGTACCAACCTATGAACATCTTCCAATGTGGGAGGAGGCAGAAACCCTGATGACATTCCATACGCTCATTCCAATTTTGTTTTAGCCCCCTTGTTGGTACCCTCCATCTGAAAATGAGCTAATCAGCTGTACCATTTCTACCTTTAGTGTCCCTGGGACTGCACCAACAGTGGTGTTAGGAAGGGAAAGTGCAGCAGAACAGCTGGCAGCGCTATGTACAGTCTCGTTTGCCATGACACTTATATGCCCCACGACAGGAGTATTGATGTCATGTGTACCACTGCACATAATGTCATAATAATTAACATCTAGCATTCTATGTGGATAAATTATGGTCACAAATCACAAATGTTAACAAAAATTACAAATATTCAAATTCTGATTAACATTTATTCTCTTTTAGTCATGAGAAGGATGGACTTTCTAATGCAATAATTTAGGGAAAGAAAAATCAATACAAGACAGACTTACTATAGTACATACACATGGCAGTGGTAACAGAAAAAGGCCAGAAATCAACACAGTATGTCTAAATGTTGTCACTGGAGCACACAGAGCTGGCAGTCTCAAACCCCTGTTCCATTCTGCGACTGTTCTGTCACTAGCAACTGAAAATACTACTAATGACTTACACAGCACTGCTGCCAAAGGCTTTAATAGTCGCTGGGAAGAAGGATTTCCACTAGTCCACCCTCAAGCAACCAATTAAAAGGTCCATTCTAGCATCTTTCTGCAGGTAGTTTTGAAGTCCATAGCCCCCCCCCCCCAAAAAAAAAAATGTAACGAGCCCAGTTTCAATTCCTCTTTCTCTTCTAAATCTATACACATCCAACTTTATAACTTTCTACTTGTATCCCAGCCTCTACAAAATAAACTGCTGTTTTGGTAAAGTATGCAACCTCTCTTCATACAAGCCTAAGTTTCCTTTATATGTCTGGTTTTCAAACTGCACAGGGCTTTATCAGTGTCCAATGCACCGGAATGTTCTTTGCATCTCTGGAATTTACACCTTCTGCTATACATCCCAGCACCTTAGTGCCCTTTACTACCCCCTTTACACTGCACTGTGGGATCCAGTTTAGGGGTTGCTGTTATTCCCAGATTTCTCCACAAAAGGTGAATGGCACCTCTATTTTGAATAGACTGAGCTTTAATCCACTATAGTTTCATCCACTTAAGAATGGATTCTAGGAAGTCTTCTACATGCAATAAAATCAGACACAATGCAGAGAAGTGAAAACCTACACATTAATATCAACATAGCAATACTACTCTAAATCTCAGACTTTGGTGGGGTCACTAAATAGAAGTGCACACTTTACAAAAACAAGAGAGCTACAATAAAATCTTAATGAATCCCAAACAGCAGGTAGCTCATGGTCACTACTGGTTATGTTTTGTAAACCTGAAAAGTGGCTGAGCAACATATGAACCTGGCTCCATTTCACATCATATATAATCACATCAGCTGCAAGTCAGATTCAGAGGTTGCATTTTAACATGAATGGCAGAAGAAACTGCCATATTGAAATCCCTTAATTTGGAGGAACTTGTAGCAAGCTCAACAATTTAATCATTGACCCAGGTGTTAAAATTCATCTTAAACTAAGTCAATGAGGAAATCAGTGAATTTTTGCAGAGCCCCCCCAATAAAAAAAAAATAAAATTGGTGCACAACAAATAAGGAAATATCTGTAATTTGCATTTGCTCCAAAGATGTAGTCAAAGGAGTTTGCAATTCCATGGAGAATCTGTGCTATCTAAAATAGATTGCTTGTCTATAATGTTACAAAAGACTTGAAAGGACAGCACCAGAAGTCAAGTGAAGGACAAAATTTATCAAACCAGGTCAGTGCTTGCAAAAAACTTGAAATGTAATTCTGATCAAATGTGTACGAACCTGGTATTACTCAAAAGGGTTCTAAGCACAGCCAATGTAACATGGATCATTTCTAACAGTCAATAATGAAAACTTAGCTCCCTGGGTACTGTATGAAGGCAAGGAGGACCTCAACTTTACAGCACCTTAACCCAAGAGCGGTGACCGGTAGTCCTACCCAAGATCAACCCATCAATCCTATATACAGCACCAAGGCCACTAATGCAGCACCATCTCTATCTATAACAGGGTTGACAAATACTGGTATCCAGAAGGCAATCAATGGTAGGCAGGCAATATTATTCACATCAACAACATTGTGAATAACCACTATTTTATTACTTATTTCATAACCAATAACCTTGTACAAAAATTACTATGATCCAGTTTTAACAAGAATACATCTAACTGAACACAATTCAAGGCAGAAAAATCACAGTTTAAATTAGGAGAAACACGATACTGCAAAATACTCACACCTGTCTGAAAAGACACTGTACTGCTTTAAATAAAATGAAACAACTGCACAAACTTAACTATTACTCCACGGCTTAGAATGGAAAAAACATACGAAAAAGTATAGTCAACAAAACAATGGAGGAAGACAGTCAAGATTTGGGCAACTACACCGGAGAAAGCCTAGCTAACAAAACCAGAGAGAATGACAGCATACATTGCTGGCTGTTCAGATGTCTCTCGTTTTCACAAGGGAAAAAATAACAGAACTGTTCTACCAAATATCATTTCCAGACTTCAAACCCTCAATAATAATGATACATATCAGAGTGCGATATAATGCTGCCCTTTAATATGTGCAAGATATTTTAACACTGTCAAGTCTTGACATCACAATGACAGAATTTGTTTGATTTTACCCTTACCAATGACATGCAAAAGAAGCCAATGAAATGTCATGCAATGCACAACTAGACATAATAAATGCGGACAACCCCACCCATTATCATTCAGGATAATTAAGTGACCAAAAGCAATCATTTAAATCAGTAATAAGATTCAATGGATGACTACTGTGTCATCACCTTACCTTAATAATTTGTTTCAATCAGAACCATTTCCAACCACCAAAGCTGCATTTTCAAATTCTGAGAAATAGGACCACTTTTTTTTTCTGCTGACAGTTATTTTAAACAGCGGTAATGGAAAAAGAAATGAACAGGGATTTTTGCAGATTAATTTTGCATGCAAATCAAGTGCAAAAAAAAAAAAAAACAAAAAAAACATGCAGTAAAGAAATGTATGAAGGGTCTTACTTGTGCAAACTAGTATCCAGGGTAACGTAGTAAGAAAAAAACAAAAAAGCATTAGGAAAGCTTAAGTTTAGGGTGCAACATTTTACAAAATGTACATTGATACATAATTAAAAAAAAGCCACTAACACTATATAAATTTTCCCACTGTACTCATCCCTCATTAGACCCATTATAGAATACAATGCCCTGTTTGGTATGCATCTCTCAAGACATCTGCACCAACTGGAAAGGCCGCAGAAATACCTCACTAAAAGAATCATCACAGACCTAAAGCAGATGCCATATGCTTACCGTCTAAAAAAACTCCACCTCTATTCTGTCGCATATAGTCTACTCAAAGGCAATCTCTGCTTAACATACAAGGCCATGTCAAACCCAGAGCTGTTGGACATGCTAAACTTAAAGAAATCCCAATCCCTCAGAGACGCACGCTCCAGGGATCTAAATCTTGTCATCACAATGAAAAAAACATGCTGGAGGGAAAGGTTCCTGACCCAGAGACTCCACAGACTCTGGAATAGACTGCCCATACATGTTAAGCAGAGCGCCTCTTTGGCCCTCTTCAAAAGGAACCTTGATTATTGGATGGGAGATGGGAAATTCACCCCGGGGATCACATCAGTCGCTCTTGCTAGAAAGGGGTCCAGGGAAGTAAATACTGTGGGAAGAAATAGTCAGGGAATTGTTATGGCTAGGCTTGTATAGGCCCTAGGGCCGACAGCCTAGTACCAACCTATGAACATCTTTCAATGTGGGAGGAGGCAGAAACCCTGATGACATTCCATACGCTCATTCCAATTTTGTTTTAGCCCCCTTGTTGGTACCCTCCATCTGAAAATGAGCTAATCAGCTGTACCATTTCTACCTTTAGTGTCCCTGGGACTGCATCAACAGTGGTGTTAGGAAGGGAAAGTGCAGCAGAACAGCTGGCAGCGCTATGTACAGTCTCGTTTGCCATGACACTTATATGCCCCACGACAGGAGTATTGATGTCATGTGTACCACTGCACATAATGTCATAATAATTAACATCTAGCATTCTATGTGGATAAATTATGGTCACAAATCACAAATGTTAACAAAAATTACAAATATTCAAATTCTGATTAACATTTATTCTCTCTTTTTAGTCATAAGAAGGATGGTCTATGTAATGCAATATTTAGGGAAAAAGAAAATGAATACACAACAGACTTACTATAGTACATACACATGGCAGTGGTAACAGAAAAAGGCCAGAAATCAACACAGCATGTCCAAATGTTGTGACTGGAGCACACAGAGCTGGCAGTCTCAAACCCCTGTTCCATTCTGCGACTGTTCTGTCACTAGCAACTGAAAATACTACTAATGACTTACACAGCACTGCTGGCAAAGGCTTTAATAGTAGCTGGGAAGAAGGATTTCCACTAGTCCACCCTCAAGCAACCAATTAAAAGGTCCATTCTAGCATCTTTCTGCAGGTAGTTTTGAAGTCCATAGCCCCCCCCCCCCCCCCCAAAAAAAATGTAACGAGCCCAGTTTGGATTCCCCTTTCTCTTCTAAATCTATACACATCCAACTTTATAACTTTCTACTTGTATCCCAGCCTCTACGAATTAACTGCTGTTTTGGTAAAGTATGCAACCTCTCTTCATACAAGCCTAAGTTTCCTTTATATGTCTGGTTTTCAAACTGCACAGGGCTTTATCAGTGTCCAATGCACCGGAATGTTCTTTGCATCTCTGGAATTTACACCTTCTGCTATACATCCCAGCACCTTAGTGCCTTTTACTACCCCCTTTACACTGCACTGTGGGATCCAGTTTAGGGGTTGCTGTTATTCCCAGATTTCTCCACAAAAGGTGAATGGCACCTCTATTTTGAATAGACTGAGCTTTAATCCACTATAGTTTCATCCACTTAAGAATGGATTCTAGGAAGTCTTCTACATGCAATAAAATCAGACACAAATCAGAGAAGTGAAAACCTACACATTAATATCAACATAGCAATACTACTCTAAATCTCAGACTTTGGTGGGGTCACTAAATAGAAGTGCACACTTTACAAAAACAAGACAGCTACAATAAAATCTTAATGAATCCCAAACAGCAGGTAGCTCATGGTCACTACTGGTTATGTTCTGTAAATCTGAAAAGTGGCTGAGGAAAATATGAACCTGGCTCCATTTCACATCATACATAATCATATCAGCTGCAAGTCAAATTCAGAGGCTGCATTTTAACATGAATGGCAGAAGAAACTGCCATATTGAAATCCCTTAATTTGGTGGAACTTGTAGCAAGTTCAACAATTTAATCATTGACCCAGGTGTTAAAATTCATCTTAAACTAAACGCCTCACGTGACAAAAAAACTAAGTCAATGAGGAAATCAGTGAATTTTTGCATACCCCCCCCCCCCATAAAAAAAAATAAAATTGGTGCACAACAAATAAGGAAATATCTGTAATTTGCATTTGCTCCAAAGATGTAGTCAAAGGAGTTTGCAATTCCATGGAGAATCTGTGCTATCTAAAATAGACTGCATGTCTATAATGTTACAAAAGACTTGAAAGGACAGCACCAGAAGTCAAGTGAGGGACAAAATTTATCAAACCAGGTCAGTGCTTGCAAAAAACTTGAAATGTAATTCTGATCAAATGTGTACGAACCTGGTATTACTCAAAAGGGTTCTAAGCAGAGCCAATGTAACATGGATCATGTCTAATAGTCAATAATGAAAACTTAGCTCCCTGGGTACTGTATGAAGGCAAGGAGGACCTCAACTTTAGAGCACCTTAACCCAAGAGCGGTGACCGGTAGTCCTACCCAAGATCAACCCATCAATCCTATAATACAGCACCAAGGCCACTAATGCAGTACCATCTCTATCTAGAACAGGGTTGACAAATACTGGTATCCAGAAGGCAATCAATGGTAGGCAGGCAATATTATTCACATCAACAACATTGTGAATAACCACTATTTTATTACTTATTTCATAACCAATAACCTTGTACAAAAATTACTATGATCCAGTTTTAACAAGAATACATCTAACTGAACACAATTCAAGGCAGAAAAATCACAGTTTAAATTAGGAGAAACACGATACTGCAAAATACTCACACCTGTCTGAAAACACACTGTACTGCTTTAAATAAAATTAAACAACTGCACAAACTTAACTATTACTCCACGGCTTAGAATGGAAAAAAACATACGAAAAAGTATAGACAACAAAACAATGGAGGAAGACCGTCAAGATTTGGGCAACTACACCGGAGAAAGCCTAGCTAACAAAACCAGAGAGAATGACAGCAGCGTACATTGCTGGCTGTTCAGATGTCTCTCGTTTTCACAAGGGAAAAAATAACAGAACTGTTCTACCAAATATCATTTCCAGACTTCAAACCCTCAATAATAATGATACATATCAGAGTGCGATATAATGCTGCCCTTTAATATGTGCAAGATATTTTAACACTGTCAAGTCTTGACATCACAATGACAGAATTTGTTTGATTTTACCCTTACCAATGACATGCAAAAGAAGCCAATGAAATGTCATGCAATGCACAACTAGACATAATAAAATGCGGACAACCCCACCCATTATCATTCAGGATAATTAAGTGACCAAAAGCAATCATTTAAATCAGTAATAAGATTCAATGGATGACTACTGTGTCATCACCTTACCTTAATAATTTGTTTCAATCAGAACCATTTCCAACCACCAAAGCTGCATTTTCAAATTCTGAGAAATAGGACCATTTTTTTTTTCTGCTGACAGTTATTTTAAACAGCGGTAATGGAAAAAGAAATGAACAGGGATTTTTGCAGATTAATTTTGCATGCAAATCAAGTGCAAAAAAAAAAACAAAAAAAACATGCAGTAAAGAAATGTATGAAGGGTCTTACTTGTGCAAACTAGTATCCAGGGTAACGTAGTAAGAAAAAAACAAAAAAGCATTAGGAAAGCTTAAGTTTAGGGTGCAACATTTTACAAAATGTACATTGATACATAATTAAAAAAAAGCCACTAACACTATATAAATTGGCTGAGTAGGCTGCAGAAAACAGAGTGCACACATTTTAGTAAGGTCATTCCTTTATCACAACACAGGCTTTCAAACCTTCTATTCCCCAAATCCTACAGCAAGGCAATATGCAGAATGACATACCGAGCCTCCCTCTACAAATTCATTAAAAAGGTAGAGTTCCAGACTAGAATGTGCCATCCTAAAACAGGAATGCTGAAGTTAAAAGATTTAGCAGAAAGAAATTCTGATGAACCGGGTAACTATTAGTTTTTCACAAGTGTACCAACCTAAAATACACTGTTTTGACGCAAAAGAATTATGAACAGTTCTATTTTAAATAATCATGCATCAGCTGTAGATGGAAAATGACAATGCACAATTCCATCACTTCCTTCTGACTTTCTCCCCTTCCTGTAAAAATTGAACATGGTGTGTTCAACAACTACCTGAAATGACTAGCTTTCCAGGATTCACACCAGGTTCTTTACAATGACTCATTACTGATACTGGTGACCTGAGGTGGGTGTTGTTCTGGTAGTGGCTTAAAATTTCTCCTTGGCCACTTTTTCCTGTGAAGTATTAAGAAACAAAACACTTTGTACTGCAGAATTTTTATACCTACTGACACCTTTCAATTCTTTGCTGAGTCATGTACTGCAGTACTTTTCTTCAGACTCCAGTATGAAGTACTCTTTACGGCTGCGTTTATCTTCCATTTGCTGACTAATGCATGTAAAGTGACACAGCAGAAGTACTGTGAACTTATCTGGGAGCTGCCCTTCACTTTAATCCCCCAATCTGGTGCTCAGTCCTACTTTAGGACACGCTCTACACTTGGAAGAAATTTGCTGTGGCTCCTCCTGAAGAGGAATACACAGGTTATGCTTTTACTCATGAAAAGGTATTTGCTGTTATTTCTCTCAGCATACTGGCAGCGTTACTAAGCAGTCATTGATTTTTTTTTCCCACAAAAGGCACAATGTCCTTTGCTCAGTAACTTAAGTTCATTTTGAGGCAATGCCTGTGTTTAAGCAGCTCGTTCACTTTGTCATCCAGTGTACAGTGTTCTGAACTGAGTATTACTTTGCTCTTTAAAACTGCACAGCAGTCTGCAGCACTGTGTAATCAGGATTGCACAACAACCTCTTGCACACCTCTGCTGTCTCCCTCAACCCTAAGGAAGTGAATATTTCTGTTTCTGGATAACACTTTTCTAAATAGTTGTCAGCTTTGGGCTACAGGAATCATGGTAAGTTTTTTCTACAGTACTGACTGCAGATGTTAACACACTGATAGGACCACTACTACAGACTTTCTTCATGAATATCCACTGTGGAGATCTGAAATGATGCTCCTTTATTTTACCCCTGTGAATACTACTACTGATATACTATGACTTCCAGTATTGATGCTCCTCCTCAAAGTTTACTTCTGTAGGTTGGAAAGCCTCCAGCTAACCAAGTCAGTTTCAGAAAAACTAAGATGATTTTGCTGCCGCTCAGTGAAATGGCTATCTTTGGGTATACTCAAAGTGATGCTCACCTTAGTTTGATATAAAATTATTTAACCATCTCAAAGATAATGTCCTTCTTTTGACAGCTAACTGCACCCTTTGCTTTAGAGGGATGCCAATGGTTACACTAACTACACCCCAATGGAATTTTTCCCACAATCCAATTTTATTAGACTCAAAGATCAACTTTCAGAAAAGTACACATACTCTTGCTGAGCACTACATACTCTCAATTTGGCAGATGGATGGTAAACACTGCAAATATACTTCATGCTGCAATGATGTCTAAGAGGATGCGATGCAAACAGTATCTTCAACATCTTCACAGCACATTACAAGGTAAAGAATGCAAAGAGCAACTTACTGTAAATAGGTTTATAAATCTTAAATTCTGAAAAACTTCTCTTAAGCAGAAGGAGACAAAGACTTGGTTTCAGGTGATCAGATATCAAAAACAGTTAAACTTCTTAAGTCAAAAATAAGGAATATTTTTCCATACACAAGATCTATGCAATAATCTGCTCTTCCTGCACTCAGACTTGTTATAATCAACGCTGGGGTCACTGTGCCTTGGGGGTAAGAGGTAAGTTCCTTGCAGCAACTCTATGGAAAAACAATCACAACTTTTCCTTAACCTGTCAGACAGTGCGATTCAAACAAGAAATGTTTATTCAATTAACACAGTACTGATTCAATGAACACTCTCAAGAGTCCAGTGAGATTTCTCATTCACAACCCAGTTTAAAGTACAATAAACAGGAATGCAAGTCACTATGTGACAAGTCAGATGAAGGCTCTAACTGACATTTGCTACTGGCAGCCACACAACAGGATTATGCAAGAAAGCAACCTGTTTCCCCCCATCATACTCATTACTACCATCTACATATAAAGGTCAATCACAGGACATAAAACTACAGGATAGGCCAACATAATGAAACCCTGAAGGAAAGGTAAAGTCATGCATCAAAGACCATAACAGGACATCACTGGATGAGAATCTTAGGATAACAAAATAAAGCAGGGTATCATACAAAGCTTTTCTGTCCAAAATCATGTGCAGTCATTAACAAGAATTCCCTATACTCTGGTGGAACAAGCTCCACAAACAGAAATATGCCTACTAAAAATAATGCCCACTAGGTACTGCCAGTACATCTGAATACACAAGGAAACATTCTGCATGCCACATGGGCAAACAGATTCTGCTGTGAAGATCCATAAAGTTCACCAGAGTGTGTTACAGCTAAAATTACAGTATAGTGGATGTCAAGGAAGCATATCCAATTTTCCTGATGAACTAAAACGAAAACAGCTACTACTCAAATGTGCAAACTAGGCCAGAGATTCCAAGTATCCTAAGGATCACAAAGAAATGGTGGCAAAGCTTGAAAACCTCTTGATCTCCTGGTCAAACTAGTCTCTGTCATTAAAGAAGAAAATTGCTATAAAATATGACGTTACTCTGCTAAAGACTGAAGCCAAATAAAATGTCAAAATACAATACATGAATGGAAGAGGTAGCCCAAGACCTAAAATGCAATCCGCCATTAATCAATGCCGAAGCAGACACAGTGGTCCGGAAAAAAGAGGGGAGGTATTATGACCACATCAAAAACAGCTAGTGTGAAACTACTGCATACCGCGTAGAAGAAAAAAACAGGATTGTCGGAAGCTTAAGCCTCAGCAACAGGACAAGATAAATTTGAATATGAGCTGCTCATCATTTGTAACAAAGGCAGCATTCTCTATAGCAAAACTTGAGAAAAATGCAGGTCTCCATCCCTCATATAAATATGCAGAATATTAGCAGGTATGGAGATACTGTATACTAAACAAAATGAAGGAGGGAAAAAGTTAAGAAATTCAAACAGCAATGTAACAAATATAAAATAATTAACAACAAACCATTTTTTACAAGATGGGCTACACCCAATACTGACAAATTTATTGCACATCAGCAATTCAACTGGTGTTAGAAATACTCAGTCTACGGAGCCAAGCCTCTTCTACAACAACATAATGGTTTGGAGGGGAAGGTACATCTTGAATAGGATACTGCTGCCCCTCTGGAACAGACTCCCCCATCCACATACAACAAAGTTTGTCCTTGTTCATGTTCAAGCTCAACTTGATCTATGGATGGGAGACAGAAAATTTACCCACAGGACCATCCCCTGTACTACTAATAGACAGAGACAGCTCCTAAATGCTTTATTTCATGCAGGAGTCCCCTTAAATTATCTATGGTTTGATCTGAATTATTCTTTGAGAGGGTTAACCCAATCTCTAACCAAATGGTATAGATTAAATAGAGCACAAAAAGGGAAATTGGCTAGACTTAAAATAGCCCGCAAGGGCAACTAGCCTATTAATTAGCTATGAACCAATACCTCTCTAAAGCTGGAAGTGGCACACCTCTGGTATAATGGTTGCTAGGTGTCTAATACATTTAGCTATCATGCACGATACTGTAAGATCTCAAGTTTCATGTCTTAATATCGTCTACTAGAAAATCAGGAAGGCATCTCTGACCACACAGCAAATATACATCAGAACTTCTTTTTAGTATAAAAAATGCAAATTCATTTTTTCAGATATGACTGGAAAGGGGGAATGTGGAGAGGTTCAAGAATATCAAGATATTTGCCAGCTAGGGCTCACATGCACCTTCCATCATTTTAATCTAATCTAAAGAATCTTTTCTCCAAAATGCCAATACATACTTTTTCATCAGCAATTTTAAAATAACCTACAAACGGTCACGAAATGTCAGATTTCAGTTTCAGCTCCTCAAGACTTCTTTCTCTACTGACTGACTGAGGGAATCTATCTTCTACAGAGATAACAATCCTACTTTTGAAATATTTTCATTTCAGCTGCTGAAGAATCCAGTGCTTGGAATGTATCGAAACTACATCAAAGCAACAAGTTATAATTCTTTACTACAGCAGTATTCAGTGTTCATGACATTAAACTATAGCATAGAATATGTATATACATGTATTGGAAATGGCTACAACCTCTTTGCAAAGGCCATTATGCTTTTTTTTTAATTTTCTGCATAAACTATACATCACAATCTCATCAATACTCAAAGTATTTCTTTTTTTTTTTTTTTTAATTTACTGGACATGAGCTGCTCATAACTTTATTACACTTGCTTTACACCCTACAAGAAACCCAATGAAATGGTTTAGGACTGTCACCAAAACCCAGACCTTTAGTTAAGGATCTCTGGATTTCTAAGATACCTTCAGCCCCAGACCCTGAAAGAAATGATAAAATACTTAGGACTATTCCAATAAGTAATTTTAAAGCAAAGGAGGAGACCCATTCCTTAATTAGTCTATCAAAAGCACAGTGCTTTTTACTCCTTTTCAAGCCATGCAGTTTTCAAAATAAATTCCTGGCTTCCCTTAAAAAGAGAGCATTGTTGCAAGTTTGTCAGTTATGTACTCACTATAATGGTTAATCTGCATAACTTGGTCCATCCTCTATCACTCAGAAGACTAATGTAATTGGCATTATGACTGCTCAGCAATTCAAACTTTCCCAGGCTGCATAGTTTCTCCCTCATCTCATAATGCACTGCACTGTTCACCCTCACCAAGTCAGAAGACAGCTGCATTAAACAGCATACACAAGTGTATACTTACATACACATGCATGTCATACATACTTATGTGTGCGTATGCAGTCTAGATTACAGGCAAACAAACAATTTCAGTCAACTGGATTGTTATAAGACACTCAAAGTTTTTTTTTTCTTTTCTTTTTTTGCAACAGCGATTTTTTTTCCCCTGGGAAAAAAAAAAATCGCTGTTCTAAGTGTTCGGGCTTGTAAGCTTTTGCTTACATGGGGTCGATAAAGCAGCATTCGCTTTTTTAAGTGTTCGCCAATTTAATACAGACCCCAAAAAACACTTTCAACATGGGTCCAGCAAGGGAAGGCAAGTTCTAGTTTCCCTGCAGTCACTGAATTGAGGGTCGCTGAATTATGACAAACAGTCTGCAGGTCAATACACATACAAATTTGGTCTGAGGTCCTTGTTATTCTTTGGCAGAAAAAAAAAATCTGGAATAGATCATGGATCCTTGCTGTTCTGGTGGGACCTTCTGGATGACATGACTGTCCAACAAATTTTGAGTCTTGGCTGCTGCATCTCTTTTCTGATGGTGAAACGTTTGGAAGGGATTTTTGTGACTGCTGGAGCAAACAAAAATGGAATTGTATAGCCTCTGGATAAGACTCTCAACAAACACGCATTTGAGGTAGTGGCCTCCTAAGCTTTTGTGTGAAGAGCTAAGTGACCCTCAACTGCCTCCAGAGAAAGGCATCTAGGCATACCTTCAGGTATGCTGAAAAGCCCTACCAGAGAACACTCTGCAGAAGTCTCGATTCTGTAGATCACCTCTGCCACTAGGACAGCATCCATTTTAATTAACCCTCTTCACAAGGAGAACCTTTACCAAAAACGCCTTGAAAAGGCTGCTATATCTTACAAAAGAAGAGATGGTTGCCCTCTTCTGATTCCTCAAAAAAGGACCAAGAGGGGTGGCAAAGTATACTCCCATAGCGAACAAAAATCTTTCTGACCTGCTAACTCCTGGTCAATGTGTCCTTGAGCTTTGCACCAAACAGGGAAGAACTGAACTGGGCATTGACAAAGGATGGTTTAAAGCAGTTCATAAAATTGCACAAGCACATCCAGGTATGCAGGGGCATAGTAATGTCCATGCTCGCCGCGCGAGATGTATATTCAGCTATGCTGGGAAGCAGCCACATGGACACATTAGTAATTGTCTGCATCATAGACAGAGTCTCTAGAGTTTTTTGCAACACACCTGACACTTCTGAAACTAGGTCTTGTTGAAGCCTTGTCAACTTAGCCAAAATGTCAAGCACTCTCAACGCAAAAGTCGCTGAAGCATAGACACCCTTTCCCATATGGTCCAATACCAGAGATGCTCTGCTGAGGGGATGGATCAAGGAACTTTCTTCTTAAATATCCCTTTTGGTGGTCTACGCCATCACAATCACATCTATTGATGGACCATTGCTCCAGTGTGTTTGATTATTAGGTGGTGCTAAAATCTTATCCAGCTTTTTGGGGATTGGTTCTACTACATCTGTCTCTCTCCATGTCCTTGGGGACACAAGATTGATAAGCGCATCTGGAGGGGTCCACCAAGGACGAGGATGTGCTAGCAACAAAGGACTCCAAAAATATTAACTACTCTGGGGAAGGAGCTTCTAGGGTCCACCCTCCACACTGTCCCAAAACTTCTAAGAGATCATCAAAAGAAGTTTCACAGCTAGGGAGATTTAGGGGAACCCTCACCCACACTAAAGTAACTGTCCTCAGTGAAAGATTCTTCAAGGAATCCATGCCCTTCCTCTTGCAACAACTTTTACTATGTACCTCATAGACCAGAGAATCCAGAGAGAACTTAGAACACATGGGGGGCCCAGCCAGCAGAGATATTTGGAGGCCAGACAGCATGGGCTGTCCAGAAGCAAGATGACACATGTCCATAGGCCCAGACACTAAAGATAGGGAAGGATTAGCAGTTGCAGCTGACCACTCTCTGTCTTTGACCTAGAGAAAATAATTTGTGCGTACTTGAAAGCAAAGGCCAAGACCAGATGTTCAGAGCTGGTATCCTCAGATCGGAGGATTTGAGCAAGACACCGGTCCCCACCACCAATCTGATCTGCTCCAATGCCAAGATCAGATACAAAGTATCAAGTGCTGATGCCACAAAGGAGGAGGGATGACTTCAAAACTTGGAGTGTAGACTCTGACCCATGAACTCTCTAGCCCAAGGCATGCACCGACTTCAACACCATTGGAAACAAGAATGGCAATGAAGGGGTTGGTGCCTGAAGTGACCAATCTATCAACTCAGGGATGGCAACAGAAATGAATCCACAAACCCCACAGCAGAGGGGCCCAAAGGAGGAAAGGTAAAAATTGGAGTTGAACCCTTTAGCAAATCTGCAGAGATGGCAGAGGGCCCTAGCTGGATCTGGGCTTACAAAAAGGAGCACATCAAATGCTCCAAATCCGATGAATTCAAACTCCCAAAAGATTGGATGGAACTTGCCAAAGAGGAACCAGATAAGCTGTGATCCGGGGAGGAAAGGGAGAAGACTCGGGGGGAGGGGGGACTCTGCCAGCATCACTGGTGAAAAGAGGGTATGTAACCTGCTTGCATTACTTACTTTCTTAACCAAGTCAGGACTGGGTATACTGGAGGCCAGAGACTTAGTTCTCTCCAACACCAGTACAGCAGGGATTAAACAGAGCCAACTCTGGCACTGTAGAGACTGAAGGGGCCAAAGGCCAGTGAATCTTTGGCCCCAGTTGGTTAGAACTGTAGAAGATTTGGCCCCAGTTGGTTAGAGCTGTGGAAGATGTCCATCTGCAGTCTCCTCAGTTTTTAGGATGTGATTCTGGGTCCTAATCCTAGGCTTAATCCCAACTGCCTTTCTCTGGTTTCTTATGAGGTGACAGGCAAGGAGAAAGAGGCAGATGCCGCTGCAGAGAGTAACAGGCCCCTAAGAACTAGTTTATCCCAGTGCTCATTCAGCGCACGGGTTCCGAAGGCTAAACAAATGATACACTCAGTGCCAAGGTGGGCTGCACTGACACAGTAGACAAAGATGTCATGAATGTCTTGGGATAAGCAGCTTGTGACCACAAACTACACCATTTTTTAAAACCCATTTTCTTCTTTTTTTTTCTCCTAGACTAGAAAGGAAGAGCTAACTAGTAAAGATCAACAGAAACACAACACACTGTATTATTACCTACCTAAACCCATAGTATACCAAGACCACCACTACTAACACTACAAAAACAAAAACCTAGAACCTTTTTTTTTGTTAAGTGACAAACCAATAAATGGAAAAGAAAGAACTAATTAAATGACAAGCAAGAGCTGGAATACTGAGACACACCATGACCTTGACCCTGTAATACTCAAAACATTACATTTAAAAACCTACACTAATTGACAAAACCTAACAAAAACCTATAGCAGGTAGAAGACACAAAGCTCAAACCATGATGCCAAAAAAGGATCCAGAAACAAAGCACACTGATCACAGTACAATCTCCAAAGGCAATGTTATGGGTAGAGGAGGTGAAGCTCCTGGATCAAAGTTTCTGAAAAAGGACAACATCAGATCAAATAACCTATATGTTAAAACTGGACAGAAAAGACAACATTGGATCAGGAGTTTCTCTAAAAGATGGGGCAGAAGCAGAGGAAACAAGATCTGCCAGGGGCAATAAAGAGGTACAAGGATGGCTTGTGCTCATGAATTTTTGTCTTCCAAAGGAATTTCGTCATCAGAAATATGGGTGAATCATACAGGAGTCCAGCTAGCCACATGGGCTTCAACTGTGAGGGTTGATACAGATAAACTGAGGGAAAAGTCATACAGCTGATGTTGGATAGGGAGGCAAATAGATCCATGCAAGGTTTGCCCCATTTTTTGGGACACTCTTGTCACTTGACTGATCTCTTGAAGGTTTAGCAGGAGAGGTCTGCTCAGTGCGTCTGGCAAAGAACTGAAATCGCCAGGAGTACAGATGACAACAACAGAACAATCACTCGATAATACCCATTCTCACAATCTTACAAATTCCCTGCATAAGGTTAAGACTGGGTTCCCCCTTGCTTGTTGATGCATCATAAAACTGACATTGCCCATCTGCATGGTTACAGGTCCAACTAGGAAGATCCTATAGAATGCTTAAAACAGCAACAGGACAGCTCATCTCTAGAACAAAAACTCCAATGATGTCAACACCCTGTACTGTCTTCTCATTGGAATGTCCCTTCCAGCTCAGAGTTAACGTGTCTGTGATGACTGCTGTCTTAAGGGGGGGGACAGAAAGCACATAAATAGAAGCACTGGCGGTGTCCATATTCCAAGATAAATGGCTTTTGCAGGCCTGCAAGATGAGAATTTGGTACTCCAGAAGATCTGTATTTTGAGAAGAGTGGACCTGAAATATCTACCTTGGAACTCTTATGTAGAATTTTGCAAAAAGGAATCATAGGCATGGTTATGACCTTGAGAAAAAAGTAAAGCATGGCTAAAGAGGACAGAACTACAAAAATCTTTGACTGAATGTCTTGACTGTATCTATGCTTTGCATTATATGATGTTCAGGATGTAACCTATGAATATAGGTAAATGAGAAGTCTACATCTATGATTTTTCAAGAGTATACGTTATACCCAGAAAATGGAACAATCTGATTGGTGATTCCTTCACTGGCATTAAGTGGTTTAAGGAAGTGCCAGTTATCCAAACAGAGGAATACTCTGGCTCCCTGCCAATACACCACAACCATTGACCAGCATTTGGTGATTACTCAGGGTGGGCTAAGATTTATTTTTCTTTAATATCACAGCAGGCATCCTGGAGCTGTAAATAGCATACAAAGTCTATTTCCTCTAGAAAAAGAAAGGGCTAAATGTATTAAGACCAATCAAAAGGCTTATTTTGACAGAAACTTCTTCAGGTCATCCAGATCATACCTGGCCTATGGTCCTTTGTCATTACTGATACTAAAAAAAAAACTGACTACTATCATGACCTTTTCTGGTTTGGTGTGACTTCTTAGATGGCAGTTTTATTTTATTTAAGAGGCTTAGGAACTCTGCTTATGCCACTTTACTCTGACAAGGTAGGATGTGTAGCAAGGGAAGAAATGGGAGAAATGGAGTAATAATAAAAAACAGCATTTTTACAATCCTTGGACACATCCATCCTTAACCACTTGTCAATGGTGATGACTTTTCAAGATGTCAGGGGGAAGGGCAAATAACCTCTAACTTCTGACAGGGGCATCAATCCAGTAAGGCCACATGGCTGCAGAAGACCACACGCAGATGTCCAGCAGCTGCCAAAACAACTGGCATGAGCCTCTACTATTGAACTCACAACCATCTCTGGAAACTACATTTATTACTAGGGTTCGTTCCAAGCTGACATTTATTTTGCTGCTGCCCATGCTGGAGTCTCATCTATTGGGGGCTCACCTGCACTTGTGAAAACCTTTCAGAAGACTGAATATTACTCCCAACAAATGGTTGGATATTGCCCTTTCTATGTTCTCCATGTGCACCTCATTTCAGGAACAAACAAAACTGGTCCCAGGAATGGGACACTTCTGAAGGCTGTTTTGACATCCTCATTGAGGTGGATTATACTGAGGCACACATGCTGGTAAACATTTATGTGGGATCCTGCAGCCTTGCCAGAGACTCTGGCAACATTACAAACTACATACATTGTAAGGTTAGCCACAGTAGATAATGCTGTCGATTGGGATTTAAGCTCCTCTTTTAAGGGTTCATCAGGCAACTGGTTTACATTCTGCAGCATTTCAGACATTTGTCACAAACTTCATATTGTGAACCAAATAGTTGAGCATCCTCAGAGAAAAAGGTGGCAGCTGCATATATACCCTTTCTCATACAGTCTATAGCCCTGGACCCAAAGATGCACAACTTTTACTTGAATCTTTTGAACTGAAATTCTAAGCTGACAATGATCACTTGCATAATCTATCTATTCTACATCACACCGAGTAAGAAAATTCTTCTCAAGTCTTACACTTGGAAGGGATACGATTTTTCCCCTAAACAACACGCTCCTCATGTCCATCCTGGTGAGGGATTCTCTCTCAACAAGGGCATCTATGGAAACCTTGCTCTATTCAGACAGAAGGGTGGCCATCCCAAAAACATTAACCTCAACAAAAAGTATCTCAGTTTTACAAAATCAGTGATCCCCTTTAGACACAGAGGAAGACAAATGTAAAGTCAATTTTGTCAGTAAATATAAAAAGAGGAATAATTTAGGGAAAATATTAATAATTAGAAAAGCTGCAACACTAATAGAAAGGCTAATGCTATGCAGTTTTTTATTGTCAAAACAACAAGAATGATTAAGAAATGGCTAATATTTTTTTTTATAATAATTAGCCTTTAGAATTAAGAGAATACCAGCAGAAACATTGGGTTACAAGACTAACCAAGCCTGAAAAAGCAATAAATTTTCTGACATGAAAATTCAGAACTCTGGGGAAAGTATTACTGCAAACAGTATATTGAGTATGCTAATATTTAGACCAAACAATCACTCATGACAGCCAAAAACCAAAAAGCATAAACAGCAGGCCAGAGGCGATCAGCAATCTGTTTGCACATTGTACATGAAAGGGACAGCAGTGTGGTACTTTATTAAGCAGCCTATGAATGTCTGGACTGTAGAGTGATGCTAATACAAGCAGCTTTAGATCCATGGGCTAGAGGATGAACTTACTCATATAGGAGCAGTACTTATCAGCCACACACAACTTCAAACTATGCAAATTACAAGTTACAATTCTTCTTACAGTTTAAATATTTTAATTTCTTCTACTTTTTAAATGCAATAAAACCTTACCTAAGCTTAAAAACATCCCATTTAGGATGTACCTCACAAGACACTTCCAACAGCTGGAAAGAACACAAAAGTACCTCAACAAGAGGATTACTGGCCTCAAACATATGTCCTATGCAACAAAACAAAATCAGATAAGGAACGCTGTGGCTTGAAAATGAAACCAAAAGTTCAGTAATTCACTAAGCAATATTCACTCGAACATAAAAGTATGTAAGACATATGTCCTATGCAGCCCAAATGAAAAAATCCCAGCTGTACTCAGAGGCATATCGCTTACTCAGACGTGATCTCTGCCAGACTTACAAAGTCATGTCCAACTCAGAACTGATGTTCATGCTCCACTTAAAGAAATCCAAGTCACTGCGAGCCACGTGCTCTAGTGAGCTAAACCTCACCACAACAATAAACAGAACATAAAACGTCAAGGTTTGCTACCCAGGAGTAAGCACTCCTGTAAAAAAGTAATAGTATAACAAAAGCAAGACACAGGAGTATGGATAGGCAGATTAAATGAATCCACATCAACGAGTCTACGTAGTAATAAAATGTTCAAAACAAGGCAGTCTTCACTTCACCAAGTAAATAAAAACTTCTTTTTATTGGACAAATGATCTTGATCTTGCCTTGTTTTGAACATTTTATTACTATGTAGACTCGTTGATGTGGATTCATTTAATCTACCTAGCCATACTCCTGTGTCTTGCTTTTGTAATAAATAGAACATGCTGGAGGGATAGATTCCGGTCACAGAGACTCCCCATGCTTTGGAACAAAATTCCAAACTACATTAGGCAGAGCCCCTCACTAACACTCAAGAGAAACCTTGACGAGTGGATGGGTAACAGAAAATACACCCCTGGGATCACATCATTGGCTCTGCTTGACAGAGGATCAGTTAATTAATCAATGGGGAGGCGAAAGCAGACACACACTGGCTAGGCTTATAAATGCCCTCGGGCAGGCAGCCTAGTACCTACCTATGAACCTATAAAACAAAAAATGGAGGAACCCTTATTCAGAGAATGAAAGATCTTCAGAACAAAGCACAAGGTTACAAACATTCTGCCATACAATTTATATCTTTAAAGTAAAGTAAGAGAAACATCATGCTGAAACCAATGACACTTCAATGGCCATGAAGATCAATGCTTGCAATTACACAATGGAAGAAGCTGCAATGATGTATCAAATATTTTATTATCAACCTAAAAGCTTTGTTTACTTCATCAACAAATAAATGGAGTGCCACACTAATGGGAAACATCAGTCATGCAGTACAATGATAAACAGTTGTGAAAAACCATTTAGCAGACTGTTTTCTTTTAAATAAAGCACATTAAATTTCTAATGAAAAAAGATTAGATCCACAACCAAACCTCTAAAGACAGACTAAACCAAGTTGTTTTGAAAGTGCCTGCATCCTAACAGCAGAGAAAAGCAAACTATAAGACTATCAGCACAGAGGGGAACTTGAAGCTTTTTGACGAATGCCATTTTCCCCGCACACAGTTTTGCTGTCTAGTTCTCCTAGTGGTGTAACATACAGTGGATATAAAGTGTACACACACCTGTTAAAATGTCAGGTTTTTGTGATATAAAAAAATGAGGCCACAATAAATTATTTCAAAACTTTCCCCACCTTTAATGTGATCTATAACAATTCAATTGAAAAACGAACAAATCTGTTAGGGGAAAAAATGAACAATAAGCTGGTTGCATAAGTGTGCACATCCTTAAAACTAATACTTTGTTGAAGCATCTTTCAACTTAATTACAGCATTCAGTCTTCTTGGGTAGGAGTCTATCAGCATGGCACATCTTTGACTTAGCAATATTTGCCCATTCTTCCTTGCAAACGAGTTCCAAGTCTGTCAAGACTGTGTGAGCATCTCTTATGCACAAACCTCTTCAGATCACCCCACAGATTTTCTATTGGATTTAGGTCTGGGCTCTGGCTGGGCCTTTCCAAAACTTTAAATTTTCTTCTGGTGAAGCCATTCTTTTGTTGATTTGGATGTATGCTTGGGCTCACTGTCATGCTGAAAGGTGAAATTCCTCTTCATCTTTCTAGCAAACGCCTGAAGGCTTTGTGCCAAAAGTGACTGGTATTTGGAACTGCTCATAATTCCCTCCACCTTGACTAAAGCCCCAGCTCCAGCTGAAGAAAAGCAACCCCAAAGCAGGATACTGCCAACACCATGCTTCACCATGGGGATGGTGTTCTTTTGGTTATTGTTGTTTATGCGCCCAATGTAACTTTTGGAATTGTGGCCAAAAAGTTCAACCTTGGTCTCATCAGACCAGAGCACATTTTCCCACATGCTTTTGGGAGACTATGTATTGTTTTGCAAATTTTAGCCAGGCCTGGATGTTTTTGTGTGTAAGAAAAGGCTTCAGTCTTGCAAACCTACCCCATAGCCCAGACATACGGAGAATACGGGAGATTGTTGTCACATGTAGTACACAATCAGTACTTGCCAGAAATTCCTGCATCTCCTTCAGTGTTGCTGTAGGTCTCTTGGCAGCCCCCCTAACCAATTTTCGTCTTGGCTTTTCATCAGTTTTGGAAAGACATCCAGTTCTTTGCAGTGTCACGGTTGTCCCATATTTTCTCCACGTTTTGATGACTGTCTTCACTGTGTTCCAAAGCATATTCAATGCTGTGGAAACTCATTTGTACCCTTCTCCTGACTGATATCCTTCAACAATGAGATCTCTTTGATGCTTTGTAAGCTCTCTGCCAACCATGGTTTTTGCTGTAGCAAGCAACTGAGTAAATGTCAGGAAAATCCTACTAGGACAACTGAACTTTATTTGGGGTTAATCAGAGTCTCTAACTGATGGCAGACATGTACCCAAGAAGACTGAATGCTGTAATTACATCGAAAGGTGCCTCAATAAAGTATTAGTTTAAGGGTGTACACACTTATGCAACCAGCTTATTGTACATTTTTTATTTTTTTTTATATTTTTCCCTTAACAGATTTGTTTGTTTTTCAATTGAATTGTACAGGTTATAGGTCACATTCAAGGTGGGAAACGTTTTGAAATAATTTATTGTGGTCTCATTTTTTTATATCACAAAAACCTGGCATTTTAACAGGGATAGGTAAACTTTTTATATCCACTGTAAGTTAAGCTGAAATGCTACAAAAGTAAACACTGCTAAATGATGAAACAGTCTTTATTCTGGCATGTGTCCTTGTGGTCCCCACATGCTGCAATGTTTCTTAAGCAAATTTGTAAATTGGTCTATTTTTAGGTAAAATACTGGCCTCAAATAAATAGTCAACTCCTCCCTGGTTAGATCTGATCACAAACTAATTTGCATCCCTCCCACACCCCCGCCCCCCGTAAGGGTAACCACCATGAAACACTTCTCCAAAGCTAACTTTGGGCTCCTAAAAGCAGACGTGGCTAACTTCATGGCACCCATGCAAATGGAGAATAGTTGCATGACTGCCGAATCATACACCAATGCACTGTACGAACATGTACACAAATGCATGGATCTCACCATACTCAACAGAACCAAGACGCTCTCCTCCAAAAAAAGGAAGCCAATCTGATAATCTGGTGGTCCCCTGCCATAAACAAACTCTACAACAGGAGGAGGACACTGATGCGGAACAAGGTGAAGTCCCAAGACAGGAAAAACTCCCTTATCAGCCTCAACAAAAAGTTGAGATCCCTCATCAAATCCTCTAAAGCTAGCTATGAAAACAGAATTGCAGCAGATAGTAAAGACAACCACAAGGCCTTCTACAGTTATGTAAAGAATCTCCACAGCAATACTCAGATTTTCTCTGAGCTACTGCACAATGGTACCTCCTATACAGAGCCAACAGATATTGCCAATATACTGGCAGACAGATTCAGTGCCAACTTTACCCCTCTTTCCCCCCAAAGAACTAATCACACCACCAGTAGATTGCCAGGCACTCAGTATTACTACTGCACAGGTTAAAACAGCACTGTCCAAGGCCAAGAATACAGGTTCTATGGGACCTGACAGTATCCCTGGCTGTGTTCTACATGAACTAGAGAGTGAGCTGGCACCTCACCTGTGTGCCCTGTTCAATCATAGTCTCACCACAGGCTTTGTCCCTACTGAATGTCGCACTACTACAGTCATCCCTCTCCACAAAGGAGGAGCGACTGCAGACCTGGGAACTATCGCCCCATTAGCCTGACGAGTCTGACATGCAAAGCTATGGAAGGGGTATCATGGACCTAATATAAGTACAGTTGTGTACACTTACCATAAATGTAAATGTTCGAGTGTATTCACTGTTGCAGTCATTACATTTGGGTAATCTGCTGGCAGGTTGCCCTCAGTCGGCCTGATCAACAAAGTCTTGGGTCCTGCATAGGTTACTGTCCCTTCTTCCATGACGTCAGGTCGCCAGGGGTATAAAACATGCAGCCGACGCCATTACATCAGTTTTTCTTGCCCCAGATGTCAATTGCTCCCCAAATGGGGAGCAAATAAAATTAAAAACACAAAAATATACCTCCAACCAAAAGCAAATACACCAAAAAGGCTTTTAAGCATAGTAAAAGAAAGTAGAGGTATAGTCAGAGAAAAACAGGGGGCTGGAGGGAGGTTAACCAGTACTGCAACAGTGAATACACTCAAACATCCACATTTATGGTAAGTGTACACAACTGTACTATGTTCTTCGTGTTTCACTGTTGCAGTCATTACATTTGGGTAGATTCCCAAAGCTATGTTTGGCAGGAGGAATTTATACAGCATTAGGACCAACTATAAGGCCCTGCAAGACAGCAGTGGCAAAGCCAGCTCTGGATTTAGAGAAAATTGGTAAATGATAACGCTTGGTGAAAGTATGTACAGAACTCCAGGTAGCAGCTTCTAGAATATCCCTGGTAGGAATACCTCTGAGAAAGGCTGCAGAAATAGATGCAGCCCTGGTGGAGTGAGATCTGATCCCCTGGGAGATAGGTTTTCCATGGTGCTTATAGCAGAAATGAATGCAATGGCTTATCCATTTAGAAATGGTTTGTTTTGAAATAGCCTTCCCCTCTGCCCCAGCAGCAAATGCTACTAACAATTGTTCAGATTTTCTTCGAAATTTAGTTCTGTCCAAGTAGAATCTAAGTTGTCTGTGCACGTCCAAGGAATGCAGAAGCCATTCCCCTTTGCTCTGTGGATTGGGAAAGAAGGTTGGCAAATGAATGGACTGATTAAGAGCCACACTGGAAACCACCTTGTGCATGAAGGATGGATTGGTCCTCAGAGATACACTGTCCGCATGAAAGATAATGAAAGGCCCCACTGCCATAAGGGCCTGTAACTCAGATATCCTTCTAGCTGAGGTGATTGCTAAAAGGAAGGCTGTTCCAAGAAAGGAATTAAGTCTGCAGTAGCAGCTGGCTCGAAAGGAGGTAGAGCGAGCTTCTCCAAAACAAAGTTAAGGTCCCAGGCGGGGATAGGAGCTCCACTGGGTGGTCTCAAGTTCTTTGCCCCTCCGAGATACTGCTTGAGCAGGGGATGAGAAAAGAGGGGTGGTTCTGTGTTATAGTGAGCTGAAATAGCTGAAGCATGGATTTTAATAGAGGAGAAAGACAGGCCCTTGTGAAGCATCTCAGTTAAGTATTGCAAAATCTGAGGTAACTGGGCGCTGCTGTGCTCATCCCTAAAGATTGGTCCCAGGCACAGAATCTTTTCCATTTGTCAGCATAAGGTTTCCTAGTACTATATATCTTCTTGCCTCCAAGATGACATCCATCACAGGTTTGCTGAGGGATGCTAAGGGTGAATTTAAGTGATTAGCCAAGCTGCAAGGTTCAATGTTGGAAGCTGAGGGTGCAGAATTTGGTTCGCCTGCTGAGACAACAAGGAAGGTGTCTGAGGCAGGTGCCATGGAGATATTTGTGACACACTGCGCAGGAGTGGGTACCAGTGTTGGCGTGGCCAGTCTGGAGCAATCAAAATCATTCTTGGTTTGTCCTGTTTGACTTTTAGCAGAACTTTGGAGAGCAGAGGCAGAGGGGGAAAGGCGCAGACTGATAGTTTTTTTCCAGCTGAAGGACAGAGCATCCACTTTCCAGGCTTTTTTGTGGGGAGTCCTTGTGCAAAATGTGTCCAACTGATAGTTCTGGGGGGAGGCAAATTGATCTATGTCTGGGCTCCCCACATTTGCTTGTCAACATGTTGAAAATTCGTGGTTCCAGTTTCCACTCGTGTGGGTCCATGAGATTTCTGCTTAGTCCATCTGCCGGTGTATTCAATTTTCCTGGCAGGAATTGAGCTTGTAGGTGCACTTGGTATCTCAAGGCCGTGTTCCACAAGACTATGGCTAGTCTGCAGAGGGGGTAGGAATGTGTACCCCCCCTGCTTGTTTATGTACCACATAACCGTGGTGTTGCCCATCTTTACCATTAGTTGTCCTAGAAGAATGTAGTCCTTGATGACTGTCAGAGCATTCTGTACAACTAACATTTCTTTTTGATTGATATGTAGGTGCTTTTGATTTGGATTCCATTTGCCCTGAATGCACTTCCCTGCCAGGTGACCCCCCCCCCCCATGCATAGTCTGATGCATCTGTAGTTAGGGTTTGGGCAGCAGGTGGTAGTGTGAATGGCAGTCCCTTGTTTTGGTGACAGGTCTCTGCCCACCAAAGGAATTCCAGGCGAAGGCAAGGTATGATAGGAATCATCGTTTCCAGGCTGTGACAATGTTGACTCCATAGACTTTGTAAGTACCACTGTAGTTTCCTCATATGCAGTCTTGCATATAGAATTAGAAGAGTGCAGGAGGCCATGAACCCCAAGGCTTGCAGTATTTGTCTTGCAGATAGCAGGGTTTTTGTGGCCACTTGTTTGAAGTTACCAAATGAATTTGCTTCTCTGGCATGAGGAAAACCATCTGGGCAGTTGTATTCTAGCTTGCACCCAGGAATGTAATCTGTTGAGAGGGTACCAGTTGTGATTTCTTTTTGTTTATGGTGTACCCTAGAAAAGTTAGAAACTTTTTTACAAACGTCAGATGATTTAGAAGTATGCCCTGGTTTTCTGCCTGAATTAGACAATTGTCCAGGTATGGATATATTTGATTATTTCTTTGCCTGCAAAATGCAATTACTGGAGCCAGGCACTTTGTGAATACCCTGGGCGCAGTAGAGAAGCCAAAGGGCAGTGCAGAGAACTGATAATGCAAGTAGCCTACTTTGAAGCATAGGTATCTTCTGCAAGATTCCCTGATTGGGATGTGCAGGTATGCTTCTTTTAAATCTAGAGTTGCCAACCAGGCATCTTTGCCTAGCATAGGAAGTAACTGGTGAAGAGTCAGCATCTTGAATTTTGGAATGTCCAGAAAGGTGTTTAGAGTAGACAGGTCCAGAATTGGACGCCATGCTTAGTCTTTTCTGGGTACCAGGAAAAGCCTGGAATAGAAACCTTGTCCATTTTCCTCTTCTGCTACCGGTTGAATAGCCCCCATGTTTACAGTACTCGTTTTTAAGCCTCTGCCCACTGATTTGGGGGCAGGTCTGACCACCCGTTTGGTGTTGGCAACGTGTAGAAATGAAATCTGTATCCCTGGGACACTATTTAAAACCTATTTGTCCTGGGTTATGAGTTCACAGTTTTTGCATGGAGAGCAATCTTTCCCCCCAAAGAGGCGGCTAAAAGGTAAGTGCTTGGTAATTTGAAAGGAAAGTCATCGAGACTGTTTACCATAGGGGGTGTCTTGTTATTTCCAGATTTGGAAGTGGAGGCCCCCCATTGCTTAGTTCTGAGAGTCTCCTGGGACTGAAACCTGGTGCTATTGGTGTGTCTCGGTTTGGCTTGAGAGGATCTGGAAGGAGCTGGAAAGGACCAATTCTTAGTAGGCCAGTGCCCACTAAATCTTGGAGGCTGCACTTGTAAGAAATATTTTACAGTTTGCATAGATTTAGCTTTATCTTCCATCTTTTTTTAGAACTTCTTCAGCCTTATTGCCAAACAGTCGGTCCTGATTTAAAGGAGCATCCAACAATTTTGCTTTAACATGATCAGGCAGAGATTGCTCCTTAAGCCAAGCATGTCTTCTAAGCACAGATCCAGTAACAGCAGCCCTGCAAGAGGCCTCTAAAGAATCAAAATCACATAGCAAAGTATGTTTTCCAACTTGTTCAGCAGAATGCAATAAATCCTGTAAATCTTTATTTTCCACACAGTCAGAAACCAACATCATTTTCTGTTTAAGCAGTCCAATAATATGCTGTTGATATTTTAACATATGAAATGGCAGTTTAAAGTCCTGATTGTCAAGTTGCCAAGGTTGCAGAAGTATAAACCTTGTTACCCCATCTATCCAGCTCCCTGGAGTCTCTATCAGAAGGGGTAGGATTTTTAGCAGTAGAATTCTTAACGCCCTTGGGCCCCTGAGAAATGGTTTCTGGATCTGCAACAAGATTTTTGAAAAGGAACTTGTGGGACTCAGGAACCATGTAGTATCTGTCAGGTTTACTAGGAGCCGGAGGCAGGGAATCAGAGGCCATACTGGATTCCGGAAACACATCAACAATGTCTAGTACAGGAGGTACAGCCACAGGCCTATACTGAGGCAGAAGAAGAAAATCCCCAAGCCTCTTTTTTGAATCAGAATATTCCTGACTTTCCTAGTGGAAATGCTCCCTTAAGGTATGTAAAGTTTCCCCAAAAGAAAAGTCCTCAGGGGGGGAAGCAGAGAGAATGGAATCCTCATAAGTAGGTATGGACAAATCCAGGTCATTAGAAGAGTCAGAAGAAACAGAGTCCTGATCAGAAGAGTCATAGTCAAGCTCAGCACTAGGCCTCTTAGAAGTGGGGAGAGGGTTGGCTACCCCCTGATAAGAGTAATTAGATAGCCATTTTGATCATTTGTTTTTTCGGCATAGGGGCCTGAACATGTGGCCTGGGCGTAGTTTTTTTTAGACATAGATTGAGATTTAGGCCTTAGTATTGAAGGTGGAGTCGGTTTAATATGCAAGTCTGTAGGCCTGAATACACCCTCAGAAGCCGGTGGCTGCACAACGGCTCCGGAGCCATCCAAGGTAGAGACATCCGCGGGTTCCAGAGGTGAAGCATCTCACGGCATACCGGACTCAGTGGGTCTCAGTAGAGGCCTGCGAGTCAAAAGTAGCAGGTATCAGGGGCTGCAAAAGCACCTCACAGAGTACCGGCGAACTGGTGACTGTCTTAGGAGAAGTGTCGTCGGCAGTTTTTGACCTAGACAGCCTGTCGCTGTCTTTATCTTTGCTTTTTTTGGAATCCCGGTAGTCGGATGGCTTACCGACGTCATTTCTGGAAAATTAAACTGAGAACCGAAATATTTAGAGGCAAAAATGTACCGATGACATAGTGTGCTGATTAAATAAAGCACAAAAGCGACAGCAAGGTATGTCATGGTCAGGGCCTAGGCAAGGAATACAATACAAATGAAAATCTTTATGAGGTATTTGCTTTCCACAAGTAATGCAATTATTAACTTTTAGTGACATCAGTAAGGAGCAAGAAAAAGTTTCCCAATGGAGTACTTCGCTTTAAGTTGAAGTCTTCGGTTCTGAAACTCGAAAATGAAAATTTCAGGAGTCAACCAACTGGCACTTGCGAACTACTTCGGGCACCACACGGCAAGAAAGACTGATGTAATGGCGTCGGCTGCATGTTTTATACCCCTGATGACCTGACATCATGGAAGAAGGGACAGCAACCGACGCAGGACCCAAGACTTTGTTAATCAGGCTGACTGAGGGCAACTTGCCAGCAGATTATCCAAATGTAATGACTGCAACAATGAAACATGAAGAACATCAAGGATATAGGGAATCTCCAGACTCTGGATCCCACACAGTTTGGTTTTGTGAAGGGTAGATCATGCCTGCTCAACTTGGTCGACGTCTTTGAGTCAGTCACCAGAGCTGTGGATGAAGGCAATGTGGTTCATACAAATGTCCATGTAAATTGTATTATATTGGTGAGACAAAGAGAAAATTTAAAACTAGAATGCAAGAACATATTAGAGATATAAAAAGAGGAGTATTAACTAGTCCTATTGCTTCTCATTTTATGGAGTGTCATAATAGTAATGTTGAATTATTTGAATGTTGTATTTTAGAAAAAATTTTTATTAAGAAAGGCGATGATAGATTAATTAAAAATATTTTGTTATTTAAAGAGACTATTTACATTTTGAAATATAATACGATGTCACCTAATGGTTTAAATTTAGAAATAAACTGGAAAAGTTTGTTATAAGTTTTTATTATTAGTATTGTTAGTCTTTTTGAATACTAGAAGTTTTCTCTTTAAATAATATTCTGTTTTTTGATTGATTAATTTATGTAATTGCTTAATTAATTATAGTATATATTGGAGTGGGTGTGTTTTTGTAACTTGTACTCATTGAAGGCTATTATGCCGAGGCGCTAAGCTGGATTAAACTTTTTGTGGAACTGGCGTTGTTTTTTGGCTGATGCCGCTCTTTTTTTGTTGTTTTTGATTAATGTGGTTCATACAGCCTGCCTTGATTTGGCAAAGGCCTTTGATACCATTCTCCACTCAGGAATCACAGAAAAACTCACTAAGCTAGGCATCAACCCCTGTATCACTAGGTGGGTTGCAAACTGGCTTACAGACAGAACCCACAGTGTGAAAGTAGCGGACTCAAAGTCAGACTGCTGACTAGTCGCAAGTGAGTCCCACAGGGTTCGGTCCTGGGTCCTCTCCTATTTGGCATCTACTTCTCTGAAGTCCAGGCCAACACAAAGCGACTCTGGCTGATAAAGTTCACAAGCAATTGCAAGTTGGGAGCTATTATTAACTCTCCCAAATGATGCTGATATCCTAAAGAATGGCCTCACTGAGACCAACAACGGGTGTCAGAACCATGGCCTTAAGCTCAATGCCAAAAAATGTCATTATCCCCTTCGGGGAAAAACCCGGTTCCCATGAATTACCACATCGATGGTAGTCCACTGAACACAGAAGGTATTATAAGAGATCTGGGAACACAGGTTGACAGCAACCTCTCTTTTGATCACCACATTGCCACTGTGGTCAGAAAGTCCTTCTATGTGGCACATCTCATTACTAAGGGTTTTGAATCCAGGAAGAAAGAGGTCAATGTCT
This sequence comes from Protopterus annectens, assembly GCF_019279795.1. Classification (NCBI taxonomy): domain Eukaryota; kingdom Metazoa; phylum Chordata; order Ceratodontiformes; family Protopteridae; genus Protopterus; species Protopterus annectens. The sequence goes on along the minus strand of NC_056743.1, from coordinate 878,249,124 downwards.
CCCTCTACACTTTCCTCATTAGGCCAATCATAGAGTACAATGACCCATTTGGCATGCACCTCACTAGACACCTGCAACAACTGGAGAGGCCGCAAAAGTATCTCACAAAGAGGATCCTAGGCCTTAAACACTTGTCCTATATGGACAGACTCAAAGCTACAACTATTCTCTGTCTCATATCGCCTACTTAGAGGTGATCTCTGTTTGACTTACAAAGCCATGTCTGACCCAGCTCTGTTAGAAATGCTACATCTAAAGATATCCCAATCCCTCTGCACTACACGCTCCAGAGATCTCAACCTCATTACCACAATCAACAGAACATACTGGAGGGGCAGGTTCATAACCCAGAGACTGCCCATGCTATAGCACAGACTTCCCATACATGTTAAGCAGAGCACCTCGCTGACCCTCTTCAAGAGAAACCTTGATGAGTGGATGGGAAATAGAAAATTCACCCCGGGGATAACTCCAGTGGCTGTACTCGACAGTGGCACTGGGAACTAAGGTCGGGTGGCACGATGCCAGGGTAATCCTACAGCTAGGCTTGTAAAGACCCCAGAGCCATTAGCCAAGCGCACACCTATGAACCTATGGAAGACTTCCTAGCCAAAAGCCGAGTATTTTCTTGCTCAAACACCAGGATAATCTAGATCCCTAAATGTGAGCAAGTACATATTCATATCTTACATCTCCTTACTGTCCACTCTTCACTCACTTCCTTAGTTCTATCAATTTATATCCCCTGCCTTTCTCTCTAAATATACCATAAGCCTGCTATTCTCTCACTTCATATTGCAATTCATGTATTATACTAACACACCTTTAATTTCTCTACAAACTGGCTAAAATTTAATAGTAAATCGTTGTCATACAACTTGTATCTACTGTAAGCCAATGCTTTCATACATGTCTAATTTAAAGTGTAGATGTTTCTGCATTAGTTTTTAAGACTGTAAAATTATTATTCTTAAAATGTTTTATAATACTTTGGAGCTTTTTTCCCCGGGCCTCTGCTGAAAATGGGCTAATACCCAGTCAGATTTTCCCAGTAATCAAATGTCAATAAATAATTAAATAAATCTCATTTACTAATGCAGTACAACTCTGTCAAATGAAACTTGCTTACAACAAAGCATAAGAAAATAAATAAAACAAACAGTTTTTAAGATGGTGGTCAATGAATGTCTTATGAGTCATTACTCCCCTGTATATTAAAAATGACTCCAATATGAAAAGTGTCTCTGTACTGTATCCACTGCACCGTAACACTGCTAAAAAGTAAGTATACAGCATTGTTTGTTAATAATGGAAAATGTGTTTTCCTCTATACTGAACCTACCTACAACCCTGTTCCTTTGTACTGGAACTTAATATTGCACTACAAGATATCCCATATGCTACTCTAACCTGGGTCCAGTCCAATCCTTAGGCCCACTGAAAATGCTCAAGTTGTCACCACGGTCATTTATATTTACAAACGTCAGTCGCAAACTATTGCTATACAATTGTCTGTAACAGAATAGCTTGCTTTTTAGTACTGTGATGTGGCATGGTTTGAAATGACTGTATGGGAGAACAATCCAGATATTTCCATTTCTTACACAGACTGAGATACAGATATTAATTTGAAACAGAATATTTAGAAATCAGAATATTGCATCCCATTTCTATAGCCTACCACAGAAAACCAGTGGAAGGGACTGAAAACTCTTAAAAATTATATTTTTACATAATTACATTTTTGCAGAAGTTTTATTTTTACTAATTCTTTTTAAGCCAATTACTGTCCACGAATCGCAACTAACCCATAATGAAAAATTTCTCTGTCATTAGTTTGGTGAGTTTCCTCTAAACTTGCCAAGTATATAACTGAAGATTATCAGAATAATGTGAGAAGCCTGTTGGTGCCACTTGAAATGGAAATGAAGCAAAGCCATTACTTATAACTGTGTCTCTCTTCAAAGAGTCGGGAAACTAACAAAACCACACAGTATTTCTATTTCACACCTACTAGTGACAGTCTAAATAATTTTACTTTTACAAGGTAAAGAAACTAGCCCATAATGTAAAGGCATAATTACACCACTTTGCAACAATGGAGTAAACCAACTTTTGTATAGAGCAAGCACAAAAAAAAGAAAAAAAAAATTGTGGATCCTGAACTTTTCCACAATGACAATCTGTAAAGGAAGCAATATTTCAACTTGAAATTTATTAAAGTGCTCATTACTAAAGCACTTTTCCATAAATTACATTAAATAATGCAACCAAACAACATGACTACAAAAATGTATAGAAATAAATCAATAGTAGGACTATTTATTTTCCATTAAATGATAACAGCTACAAAAATTTTAGAGAAAGTAAAAAGGCAAGCATGTCTGAAGGCCATAATGTGATAGATTCTCAGTCTGAGCAGAGATAAAATAAAAAATAAATAAATAAATAAAAAAAAGCTGCACTGGAACAAGCTAATTTTCAATAATAATGAATAGCAGCAACAAGACATCAAGAAATTAATCAGCCCCAACCCCTCCATTAACCAGTGGGTAAAACAAAACTGGTGAACTGAACTTATGTACCAAATGTCTGAAGATTTTCGCATGCCTACTTATTTTAAATTACATATATTTAAAAACACATCTATGCATACAAGTGTAAGCATATATGTATGTGTGTGAAAAATATGACTATCAAAAGTGTGAGAAACAAGACTGTATAAACCTTCAAAAAGTAAAACAGAATTAAAAAACAGCAAATTTCAAAACTCAGTGCTACATCATTAAAGAGTTTTTGTAGGTATGGCTTCTTCTCCTTTGCCTCCCCCACAAATGCTTATATCTAAAAATATCAGGATCACTGTATATCACAGTAGGCTGAATACGCTAAGGTACGTAACCTTGACCTTGGTACACAGGTTCATGAGTGTTTACTAGGCTAACAACCACAAGGGCCTTTTTAAGCCTAGCCATGCATCCCAAATCTCTGACATGTTCCGGTACCCTTGATAAGTGTAAGCAGGGGCTTGGGAGATGAACCATTTACAGGTTGCCTGTGTCCATTAGAGACATAGGTGTCACCCAGGGATGAATTTTCTGTTCCCCATCCAACTGTCCAAGATGCACTTGAATTGGGTTAGGGAGGAACTCCGCTTCACACAGATGGGGAGCCTGTTCCAGAAAGTGAGTAGCCTCTGGGATACATACCTGTCTTCTCCAGCAGGTCCTATTTATATCACAGGCAAGGTTTAAGTCTTTAGAACGGATGATTCTAGTGCGGTTTGTTTTGTGGACATGCAGGAGGTCCAGAGTAGGATATGACACTGCCCTGCATGCCAGGCATAGATCTACCCTTTAAAGCCTGTAAGAGACAATAAAGGGACAGGGCCTTGAGGCCCTGCACAGCACATTTTACTTACGCCCTTTATTCTTATAGTGAGGAACCTCTGTGGACGTTACAATTGTTGGATATGCCTGGTTAGGTACATACCAAAAGGGGCATTGTACTCAATGACAAGTCTGACGTATGCCGAAGAGTAATGAACAATAACTTCCTTGGACTTAAATGCCATACCTTTGTTTATACGTTGTACAACATAGAATGATTTCCTCACTCCTGTAGACACGTGATGTTCAAAGGGTAGATTACTGTCTGTGTGTGCCACTAAGTCCCCGACTACTGGATCAACTCTAAGGGGTGTGATATCAATGTGATAGTTACGAGGGATGGAGGACTTCCTGATACTATTATGCAATTCCTGGCATTTAGTTTTAGTCCTTGGCTCTGACACCAGTTGTTTTTCTGCGTCAGCCCATCCTGGAGAACATTTGTGTCAGTGTGGGATTCAATGACAGCTCCTAATTTGCAATCATCTGCAAATTTAGTCAGCCACAGACCACCGATATTGGCCTTGACTTCAAAGTAAATGCCAAAATGGAGCAGTCCAAGGACTGATCCCTGAAAGACTCCATTTGTGACTGGCCTCTTTATAGAGGCGGACTCCCCAACTCTAACTTCCTGGGTCCTGTCTGTGAGCCAGATGGCTATCCACCGGGTGACATACGAGTTTGTACCTAACCTCCTGAGTTTGTCAACAATGCCCGAGTTGGGTACTGTGTCAAATGCCTTGGGCAGGTCAAGGTCAGTGTGAACCTTTTTTCCCTCATCCACTGCTTTGGTAACTTTCTCAAAGAAGTCCACCAGGTTAAGTATGCATGATCTGCCCATGATGAAACCAAACTGGATTGGGTCCAGTATATGGAAGTTTATTGCATCTCTGTTCATCATTTCCTTGCTAATGGTGGGAGGGGTATATGTAACCCTACTGGCCAGTGTGTGCCCGCCATAAAGCCCAGCAACCTTGGGTCAATAAGCTACTGGCCAGCCGGTGTCTAGGTGTCCAGCCTGCATTATCTGGAACAGCTCTGTTGAGCGAAAGCTGGATGTAAAACCAACCAACCTGCCAAACATGAACTAAGAACTTCTGCGCTTAATGTAGGTTCACTGATGGGACGCAGCTTGGAAGTGGATGACATGATGATACGGAGGAAACTAGACATCCTAAGTATCCAAGAGACAAGACGGAAGGGCAAGGCAGTGCAGCACAGTCACTTGGCTTGAATCCAGACTCTACTACTCAAGAGGGGGGGCTAATGTAGAAGAACAAAGGGGATATCCACAACTGTGGGCAGTATAAAGGCATCAAACTCCTATCGCATTGCATAAAAGTTCTGGAGAGGGTGATAGATAAACGGATATGCAGAGTAGTATAATGTAAGATGGGAGAGGAGCAGTTTGGATTCAGATAAGGATGCAGCAATGTTTGCAGTGAGACAGGTACTTGAGAAGAAGCTAGAGATCAGGAGAAAGTCCAACTGGGCATTTCTAGACTTGGAGAAAGCATATGACAAGGTCTCAAGAAAGCTGATCTGGCCAGTATTGCGGTGGGTTGTAGTCCCAGAAACACTGGTAGAATTAGAGCAGGCTATGTACAAGGGCCCAATGACTCAAGTATGAACAGTGTTTTGCCTCAAAGAGGGGTTCCCAGTGGGAGTGGGTGTACACCAATGTTCAGCTCATAGTCCACTGCTGTTCATACTAAAGACGGACTACATTAGCAAACGGGTCAGAGGGAACAGATAAAGTTGCTGTATGCAGACGATGTGACATTACAGGCAGACTGAGCTAGAGCTTCAGTTCTGTATTCCATTCTCCTATTCTTTGCTGATGGCACATGGGATGAAACTAAGCACAAATAAGATGGTGGTAATGTCAGCAAACTGGGGAAATCAGAAGAAGCTGAGAAAAGAAATAGAAGGGAAGACAGTGGAACAGCTTCAAGTATCTGGGAGAAGTGGTTGAGGAGAAGGGAAGTCTGAATGAAGAGGTCGAAGCGAGTATTAGGGGGGCTGCAAACAGCCCCAGGCATAGAGTTTCAGGTGTAGTCTATGACAGAAGAATGCCAAAGAAGCTGAAAAGTAAGGTGTACAAGACAGTGGTGCGACCAATACTACTGTATGGTACAGAAACCTGGGCAGTAGACGTAATGGAAATGAAGTGCCCGAGAAGTGTAGTAGGATGCACACTACGGACAGACGAAGAAATGAGGACATAAGAGAAGAAGCCAAATTAGCTCCAATTGCAGAAAAGATCAAAGAGAACAGATTATGGTGGTTTCGACATGAGTGCAGAAAAGCAGAAGACAATCCAGTGAGGAAAATTTGGGACAGACAGGAAGAAGTTAAGAGGAAGCGAGGACATCCAGCAAAGAGGTGGATGGATTGTGTGAAAGAAGATCTGCGACAGTCGAGCATGAATGTTGAAGGCGGCAAGATTGTGGCACTGAAATGAGAAAGTTGGCGACATGTAGACAAAATGGGAAAAAGGGGGCCGATGATGATCATCATCATTTCCATGATAATTCTTTCCATGGCTTTACACAGAAGACTAGTGAAACTCATGGGTCTATAGTTTCCAGTGTCTGTAAATGGCCCACCTTTAGGCAGAGGGATGACTGCTGTTCTCAATTCAGGAGGCACAAAACCTGTTTGGAAGTTGCAGTTAAGCAGTAATTCCAGAGGCCCTGATAACTCATACTTCATGCTATTCAGAAGGCATCCTAGGATATTGTCTAGGCCCACTAATGTAGTGTTCTTGTTCTTACAGAAAGCATTACGGACCCGTTTCTCTAGTGATAGTAGGGGGAGTTATATTTTATGTTATTGCCTGAGGGAAGGTTAAGGGGGAGAGAGGGGTAAAGTTTGAGCTGAATTTATCAGCCAAGAGGTTTGCTATATCTTTTGGTTCAGTATAGACAGCTCCAATTTCAGGAGCTCTGCACACAACTGTGTATTGCCTTTGAGATTGCGGACATAGCTAAAGAATGCTTTGCGATTGTCCTTGGCCATCTCAGACTTGGCTTTGGTAGATTTTAATGTCCTATAAGTTATTTGTTTAGTTTGACGAGAGTGCTTTTATCCTGCTGGGTGCTGCACCTTCTATTTTTTGCATTTATTTTATTTTCTTCCTTCTGCTATACAGGCTATTGGTTTTGCAATTCCACCAAGGTGACTTTTTTTTTTTTTGAGTTAGTTCTGTACTTCTTCCTGGTGGGTACAGCTGCCATTATGCAGCTATTAACATACCTGTACAGGGTTTCTGTAAACAGTTCTGCATAGGCAGCAGTTTTCTCAGGGTTTATGGGGTCTTGAAATTTTGCCAGGTTATCACTTAATAGCAGGAGGTTAGCCTTAGAATAGTTCCTGAATATTCCAGGTTTAACTGGGGTCCAGCTTTTATTTTTACTTCAAAGGAGACCATTTTGGTGCATTAACCCTGTGGTCCAGGAAGTCTGTGTTTACAAAATCTAGAAATCTCTGTGCCTACATGTTTGGTGTCATATAGGATTCCCAGTCAATAGCGGGGTAATTAAAGTCACTCATGAATATGGTACTGGGTTGGATGGTTAGCGTTTCTAATAAGTTTAAATACAAGGTATGGGTTTCCTGGGTCATAGAGGGGGACCTATAGCTTGCAAGGAAGTAGAATTGCATTTTGCATATGGTGATATGAACATGGAGCAGCTCAATTGCATTGTCCTGTCTGACCAGCTTTGAAGTACATTTATTTCTGATGTAAATAGAGACACCTCCATCTTTAGTCCCTGCTTGTGCAGTAGCTGTTCTAAATATGTGGAAGGCATTATAACCTTGAACTGCTGGTGTCTTCTCCGCAGTTTTACACCATTTCTCAGTGACCACACAAACATCAGAATTCTCTATGGTAAAGAGAGCTTCTAGGGAGTACAGTATTTTCTTTAGTCTCCTGAGACATATTCCCCACATTTGTACTTGTATTTCCACTATTGCGAGTAACACAATTACATCTATCAATATTTCAATAACTACCAAAACATGATTGTGAGTGTGTGTGCATACATTATATTATACACACAAATAAATAAATTATATATATATATATATATATATATATATCAGAGAGAGAGAGACACACACAAACACCGCAGTGGTGCAGCGGTTAACGCTGTTGCCTCACAGCAAGAGGCTCTTTCGGTTCGATTCTCAGCTGGAGTTCCTTCCGCGCGGAGTCGGCATATCCTCCGTGCATTCGCGTGGGTTTCCTTGGGTACTCTGGTTTCCTCCCACACTTCAAAGAGTTATGTCTGGAGTGTTCCTCTCCATACCTTCACTGAAAAAAGGCTCTGTCCTAGTCGGACTTTCCCAGTCAACAAATGTTGAATAAATTAAAAAAAAGAAATGTTTATATATATATATATATATATATATATATATATATATATATATATATATATATATATATACACACACACACACACACACACACACAATGAGTTTATATATATATATATATATATATATATATATATATAAAACACTTTATAATCTCGAAATACTGATATTTTGAATTTCAGTACTTCAAGACTATAAAGTCGAAGTTTGAAAATAGCTAAAGTGCATAATCGCGAATTCGAATATCTCAAATTCGCGGTTATGGCTTTACGCTACGTAATGTCTGGGATTGTATGTGGATGGTGTGCAGTGCTGTGTGTGGATTTAGGTGTTATGTCAGGTAAGTGAGTGTTTTGTAAGGGTTTTGGGTGGGAGTTTGACTGTATGCGAGTGTGCTGATATGTGTGATGTGTGCATGAGGGACTGTAAAATATGTATATGTGTGTGTGTGTGTGTTTGCTTTTGTTTACTGTTTGTGCGATCTCGGAGTTAGTATATGTAAGTGGGGGTGTGTGTTGCAGGTTTGTGGATGTGTGCTGTTTTGGTGTTGTGTGGATTCGATTTCATGGTCTCGAAAAACTGAAATTCGAGATTATGAAGTGAGTGTATATATATATATATATATATATATATATATATATATATATATATATATATATATGGATTCCGTCACTTTGTTCGAAGTTTCACTACTTTGAACTCCACTTCACAGAGTCCACTTGTTCTAAGTAGTGAAACTTCGAACATTGACTTCGGCAGGCACACTATAGCACGGAATGGGAATATTCCTTTTTCCCTGCTGTAGTGCAATCTTGGAGTTGGTATATTTAAGTAGGGGTGTGTGGGGGGCACAGCCCTCCACATGGGGGTGCAGGGGGACTTGCCCCCCCTGCAAAAACATGTCTTAGTGTTTTTTTTTTTGGGTAGTAGACTTCAGCAAAAGTGCACTTTTGTTTAAGTGGACTTTCGCTGAAGTGTAGGGTCTACTGCTTTATTTCGCTGAAGTGTAGGGTCTACTGCTTTATTTCGAAGAAGTGTATTTTCGATGATAAGCAGTAGACCCCATATCTCTCTCTCTCTCTTATATATATATATATATATATATATATATATATATATATATATATATATATATATATATATATATATATATATATATATATATATATATATATATATATATATATATATATATATATATATATATATACTATATACACACACACACACACACACACACACACACACACACACACACACACACACACACACACACACACACACGGGTCTACTTTGTCTGGTCGAAGTTTCAATACTTCGAGACCACTTGTTGCAAGTACTGAAACTTCGAAAACAGACTATGGAAATCACAACACAGCATGGAATGGAAATATTCCCTTTTCCTCGCTGTAGTGTGATCTCGGAGGTGGCAAATTTAAGTGGGGGGCACAGCGCCTCACACAGGGGGTGCAGCAGGTCTTACCCCCTGCAAAAGATTTTTTTTTTTTTTTTAATCAGCTGATCTGGCGACTAGACTTCAGCAAACGTGCTCACACACTCACGCACGCACAGTGCGTCTCTACAGATGCATACACTAGTTCACAATTATACAGCACCCCCATGCCTCCCCTATACTTCCCTGTACTGTGAGTACACCTATAGGAGTGAAAAGGTGAACACTACCAAAAGAGAAAAAAATAATTCTGCCATGTTACTCATACGAGTCACCAACATTTCAGAGAACAACAGCTCACGGCTAATTAGCAAAATCACTCTCCCATCTGTCTTCCTCAGTGAAACCATTCAGCATACTACAGCCCCTGGCTAGGGGAAAACCATTGCAGAAGACTAGTGTCTCAATCAGAATGGCTTACTGAGATGTAGCAATCTTCCAAGTTAAGGCTTCTGCATTGTGCTAAGCATTTCTAAATCCCAGGGCCTGTTTTAAAATGAGGATGTGATTAGTGAAACACACGAGTGCAACACCTCTACACCCTGTAGCACAACTGAGAAATGCATCTGAGCCTGGAATGCAAAGATCCCTTTTATCCAAACCTGTATTCAGTTGAGAAGAGGCAAGGAAATTTTAGGGTAAACCACATCCCACACACAATATATTCTATCTGGAAAAGAAACAGCAAGTGCAAACATATTTTCTTTCTTGCATTCTTTCCAAATGTTAAGAGGCCACAAAAAAAAGATATCACCCATGATTTTGTAATGAGCTAGAATGTGAATAACCTCTGCACTAATATTAACCTGATATTTGCTTTTGTTTTCAAGTTATACAAGGTATGCATGCATAAAAATGCCATGCCATTCATTTTACACACAACTGAATGCTGGACATTTGTGGTCTTAGTACCTTGCCACAGTTTGTTTACAAGTTCCTTGCATTAGTTTATTACCAGTGGAAAAATATGAACTTTTTTGCTCATTAAATAAAGGAACTACTTATGTCTTAAACAGTACTCTGTTTATAAGCATCTGCATTATGAACTAAATTATTAATAGTTATACTCACAGTACCCTATTATCATGTTTTGCTTATTCACGTTTGCTACAAATGGAGAAAAATGCCTTTATTAAACTGCCTACACTAACAAAAAAAAATCTACATTTATTGAGCTCTTCTTTGCTGTGCAACCCAGTACTTTCAGTACAAATGCTCATAGAGGTCTATTAGGCTAAGGACTACAGGGGCTTTTTAAAGCCTAGCCATGCACCCGAAATGCAGCTGACAAGCGCTGGTACCCTAAGGTTCTTTTAAGGAGAACATGTAGGCTAAGGTTTTGGTAGTCAAGCATTTACAGACTGTCTCTATCCATTAGAGACATGGGTGCCAGCCCAGGGGTGAATTTCTGATTCCCCATACACTGGTCCAAGTTGCACTTGAATTTGGTTAGGGAAATATCTGCTTCAAGTCTATGAGAAGCCAGTTCCAGAGAAGGGGTAGCCTGAGACAAATTCCTGTCCCACCAACATGTCCTATTTAGGTTGCAGTCAAGGTTCAAGTCCCTAAATCGGGTAATTCTGATGTTATTTGTTTTGCAGTTATTCACAAGCTTCATCTGATTGGTCTGATGAGGGGCAAATACATTCAAACGATGACTTCCCTGGACCTCTGTGCCATACTCCTGCTTACAAGCTACACAACAAAGGGCTTCCCTACCATATATACATGATGGTCGAAGGCCAGGTTATTGTATACATGCATCCCCTGACTACTGTGTCTACTCTTGTTCTGTGCTTATTTCTGACAGGCACAACTGTCTTTATGCAGCTATTAACATGATTGTACAGGGTTTATGTGAACAATTTTGTAGAGGCAGCAGTATTCTCGGGGTCTAGGGGGCTTTCAATTTTGCCAGGATATCACTTAATAGTAGAAAGTTTGCTTTAGAATAGTTTCTGAATGTTCCAGTTAGCTGGGATCCTGGGTTTTAGTTTTATTTCAAAGAAGACAGCTTTAAAGTCTGACCTTACCACAGAGTACAGGCGTTCTCCTGTGTTAGTGAGGACCACATCCAGTATGCCTGCACCCCTGGTAGGTGCATGAACTACCTGGTCCAGGATGTTTGTGTTTACTGACTACAGGAATCTAGGCCTGCAAGTTTGGGTTCATACATGGATTCCCAGTTTATAAGTCATAGATGCATTCCCAGTTTATAAGTCATAGATGCATTGAATGGTGAGTGTCTTCATTAAGTTTAACTATGAGTTATGAGTTTTCCAAGTCACAGAGGGGACTTATAGCTTTGCAAAGATATGGTATCAGACTTTGTCTATGGTGATTTGGATGTGGAGAAGCTCAAGCACATCACACTGTTTGACCAGTCTTGAGGTACGTCTGCTTTTGAGGTAATTCGAGACAGCACCACTTTTAGTCCCTGCCTGTGCAATAGCTTTTCTAAATATGTGGGTGGCACTGTATCCCTGCCCTCCCAGTGTGCTCCCCGTGGCGTTAAACCATGTCTCATTAACTGCACAAATGTTTGCATTCTCCAGGGTGAAGAGAGCTTGGAGGGAGTTAGTGAAGAATTTAGAACTCTTGGCATTGAGCAATAACTCCTTTTTATTTTCTTGGGTTGGTTTTACCATGTCAGATGATTTATCCGTTTAGCTGTGCCTTAAAAAAAAAAAAAAAAAAAAGCCACTAATGGGCAAGTACAATGTTTTTCCCAATATTTGAAAGCCTAGAGGGGACAGGTTAAGACCATCCCTGGCAAAGCAGCATGGACCGTTGACCATATCTCCCCATGCTTACAAATGCTGTACCACCTTCACTCTAAAGTTATCCATTTTCTGTTCATACTGTGGCATCATCTTTGGAGAAAGTAGGATGCTGCACAATGCTAGGCTCATACTAGTCTGGGACACAATCGGAGAGCTCCATCATGTCTGTCTTCATACAGTCCAAGAACGTATGTCTCAGGTCATTTACACCCACATGGACCGAGACTGATTCATACCATACTGGTACTTGTGGTCCAACGACCTGAGAGCATGCAAGATCTGTCGGATCCTGGCCCCCGATAGGCAACTATGACTTTCTCTTTACTCAGCCTGGTGAGTAGGACATCTCTGTGCCGCACAATGGAGTCTCCTATGACTAAAATACTGGGTTATATGGTGGCTTGTCTTACTGGCTTAGAAGATGAGGCATCATGAGATGTGACTGTGTATGCTGTGGTGGTTTTTGTTTTGGTAAAGTTCTTTTGGGGTTGCTGAGATTTGTTGTACGTTGATTGTCTAGGAGATCTTTGTGCTTTAGAAAAATTACATTTAAGAGCTCAGCATATGTGGGTCTGTGTGTCTGGTCCATATTGTGTGTGTGGTAGGTATAGGGTGAGCATTGACAGCTTGATTGGTATTGTGAGTGCTTGAATGGGAGAGCTTTGCCTCTGGTGACATTGTTTAAACATATCTTTCAGATACCTTATCCGTTTTTTTAAGAATTAGTCAGTTGTCAGCAAACATGAGGCAACTGCTCCATTTTCTCTGGACGCCCACATCCACCAAGCTGAATGCGAAGATAGCAGGAAAGTTCACATCCATGTTTACAGACCCTTTTTATGTGAACAGAAGGTTGCTGTAAGAGTATACAGCAGACTCAGGCACATACAGTACAAAACTTGTGGGGTCGGTGCTTGACACTGCGAAAACTAGTTGCTCTTTGTCCAACTGAGTATTGGCGGAAGTGTAAGGGGTAGTTTTATAGGGAAAATGTCAATTCTAGCTACCTGTGTCTATACAAGGCATTGTTAAAACCAGCTGTGCTATGATCAGTGTCAAACAAATGCACCAAATTTATTGAAGGAGAGAAAACAGACTAAATAGACTGAACAGCCCTTTGGCCAATTAAAAAAAAAATCTCATTTAAAGCCTGTATGATTTCCACCTTACACTGACCAGGCTACCATCTACTGCCACTAGAATGCAGTCCCGAGTCTTCTTAATGTAAAACCACTTTTCAGTTATCTCAAAGTGAATACTATCTGGACAATAAAACACACCTTCTAAATGTCTACAAAGCAGAGACACCACAGGTTCACATGTTAAGTGCCAAGCTAGCTGTCCTTGCAGACCACTTTAAGCCTAGCCAACTTCCCTTTTTTGTGCTGGAAATAAGCAATCCTATTCGGTTAGAAATTGGCCTTACCCATACCATGGTCATTAATTACAGTATATACTATCCCTAATGAGAATAAATGGGGTCATACATTGGTAATTTGAGGGGAATCCGTGCATGGGATAAAACATTTAGACCAGCAACAAGGTCAGTGAAAAGTAATGGCCCTTACAATAATAAGATGCAGAAAAAATACAATAAATTCTAAGATACAGGAGCAGTACTCTTAAACAGTGCAAACATTCCATTTAAAAGTACTTATCTTTGATAGGATAGCATTACATTCAACTCAAACTAGTTTTCTAAACTGATTTAACTGAATATAAACATGCACTGATACAGTACACCTGAATATGGCGAATACTGCTGATGTAATTGCAATTGTTTACATTTTAAAAGACCCCAATGATGAACTGCATTATGCTGGATGGGTGTACAAAAATACAGTATCAGGTACTTATAATAAGGATATGTTTTTATGCCATATATTAATAAGTTCCATAGTTATGACAAAAATACATATACAATACAAAAAATATTTCATGTTTGTGCATATGATTGTATTAATGTGTATGTACCCCAGACACACACACACACACACACACACACACACACACACACACACACACACACACACACACACACACACACACACACACACACACACCAGTATTAGTGCAGTACATTCACTGCCCTTCTGTAAATGTGTACATCCATCTGGTTGATATGTTAACACACAGTATTTTTTGTGCATGACAATATTCTATTATGCATTATGTTTTTTTTCCCCAGGTTTCCAAAGAAGAGACATGTACAGCCCTTTCCTGTAGTAGGAAGGAAAATGTAGCCAAATTACTTGGTTTATTTTTAGATTCATAGATTCATACTAGACTAACTGCCCTTGTGGGTCATTTTAAGTCTAGCCAAAAGTGAGAATCAAACCCTGCACCTTGTGTTTGTAAGGTAAACACCATAACCATTAAGCCAACCTCCCACCCTAACCTTATGTAAAGGTTCTAAAGGCCTTAATTGCAAACATCACAAAATGTGAAAAGTTTCCTGCCCACACTTCCCACTCTTTCATGAATAACAACTCAAACCACAGCCCACTTCAGTGTGACAGATTAGCCGATTCAAAAAGAAAAAGATATTTCCAGGAAGGACAAAATGGGATGCCGAAAGACTAAAAGACAGAGACAGGAATCAACTGGACTACCCTGCATTCGTTGATGTGTGGTATTCCAGGTTTCCAAACAAAGGGAAAGAAAATAACTCTGTCACGGAAAACTTAGTAGCAACATGATGTTTGCCTTTGGTGTTGGTGTATGGCTGCATGATGCTGAAGGGATTCATGAACATAAGCTCTGACCTGCAGCACAAACATAATGCGAAAGTTACATTATCAAGAACTGAACCACTCACCTATGAGGTCAGCCTGGTACACACACACTTGTACATTAAGTTTGAATAGAATGTTAGAAAAGGAGTGCAAACTTACTGCATCAAATTCCACTTGTTCATCTTCAGGCAAGTCACTAGTCTCATATACATCAGGTTCATTCGTGGCCTGCAAAGAAACACAAAATGTTAGAGAACTCACAATGTTAAATTAGCTCCGTACAACAAAACCTCAAGTACAAGTGGACTTTTTATGGTGGAAATTCTTCCCAGGGAAATCGCATAAAATATAAGCACAAAAAGATAATGCGTTTGTGAGCAATTCTGCCTATTAGCCTCCTTTATGCAAAGCTATGAAGGTTGCTAACTGACCTTCTTCCTAACAGAAGAAACTGTAAAACAGTAACAACTCGGGCATAGGGGAGAAATCAAACCACAGCTGAAGGCACATCATTAGAAATGGCAGACTAACCCTTCTGAATGGCATCATATTCCCTCACTCTAAAAGAACAGAAAAGGAGCTCAGAAATGACTGATATGGTAAAGTATGGAAGGAAATGATGCAGCCTATGGATATTATCCCCCTTATCCATTTGTCCTGTTTAATGGCCAGTCATGCAGGAAGACTGAAGAACAAACAAACAGTCTCCCCTAACTACCACCAGAGTAGGACAGATGGACAAGGGGGGGGGGGGTTGTGCTACGGCAGACACTCACATGGGAATTATGCAATCCCATCTCCTGGTGACCACCTCTTCCTCTGGGCAGGCATTCTGATAGAAAGGCACCATGGCCCTGTTGGCCTGTTCAAACTTAATACATCTGCTGTTGGCTCATTCATTGGTAGTACATTTGCATCAGACTCCTTTGTTACTAGAAAAAGGTTCACTGAGGTGGTGGAAGTCTCATGCCAGAGGTGAGGGCCTATACATCTCTCACTCTACTGGAGTTTGTCCTAACATTCAGTCTGAAAATGTCAGCAAGTCCATTACCCTAAAATCATTATGGTGGACAAGCAGCTCCTTTTGGATGGCTCCCTTTTGGTGGTTGGCACCATCACAATAAAGTCAGCGTGGGAAGCCTTACCCCAATAAAGTGTGTCCTGGGGGGGGATGAACAATACTGACCAGCTTACCCTAGCATAGGCTCAGCTACATTGGGTCCTCAAAGTCCTTTCCATGATCAGGTTTTTCACATGGTCCACGAGGGGTACTATACAATACATAAGCAGGGCAGTCTGAAAGGCCTCTAGTAGGATTTCCTCTTCAAGGAATGGACGTATGGACCAGAATTCCCTCTGCCTTGTCAATTTCAATATAAGCCCAAAGTTAGGGTCCTCTGGAAGGGATTGTGAGGAACCCTTCCCCTCAATGAAATCTATATCCTGGATGGGGGACTCACACATGTAGTCAAGGTGCCATACTCAAGTTCTGCATTCCTACACAAGGCAGACAAATGCAAATGATTCCATCAGATCAAACCTCCCTGAGTAAACCAGCAACAGCTCCCGACCTCAGAACTCATGACATAAATTAAACAAATCAGTGACATCCAAATTATGGGCGGCCACAGTGGTGCAGCGGTTAGTGTTGCTGCCTCACAGCAAGAGGTTTTCCGGTTCGATCCACGGTTGGGGTGCCTTCTGTGCGGAGTCTGCATGTCCTCCCTGTGGTGGCGTGGGTTTCCTCTGGGTGCTCCGGTTTCCTCCCACATCCCAAAGACATGCTGTAGGCGGACTGGACACTCTAAATTGGCCCTAGGCATGAGTGCGTGTGCCTTCTGTGGAAGGTTGGGCGTCGGGCTGGCAACTCAACACCATAAAAAAACTCCACTGCCAATCATGAGTGGACAGGTGATCCGCTGTGGCAACCCCTAACTGGGAAAAGCTGCAAGAAGAAGAAGAAGAAGAAGTGACATACAAATTATAAACTTCAGTAAAACCATTAGCAAACATAGGAGCACAACACTTACATGGTCTTTAAGTCACAAGTTGTTCTCCCTTCAGTAAACTATGTTACACCCAATTTAAGATTAAATCATCGTAATCTAATCTATTCTCCTCTAGCAAAATCAACCTCATCTGGCATCACAGTTATTTCCAAGTGTTAATTCTGAAAAAAAAAATGGATGGGGTGGGAGGTTGGCATAATGGTTAAGGTGTTTACCTTACAGACAGGGTGCAGGGTTTGATTCTCACATGGGGTAACTGGCTAGGGTTAAAATACAAGGGCAGTTAGCCTAGTACGAACATATGAACCTATGGAAGGATCTAAAATATATACTATGAGAGCAGTAAATTTATTCTCCTGCATACAGAAAGCAGTACGCAAGTTAAAACAACACTGTTTAGTCAGTCAGATTTTAGAACACATGTCTTTGCACTGAAGAAGGATTGTACCCGAAAGCTGTATGCTCTGCACGTTTGTACGTTTCATTAAAGTTTTTACGAGCATTTCTTGGTTTGAACTTGTGCTGTCTTTCTTATGATACACCACATTTAATAATGTTTGTACTTCATACAAAACTAAACTTTCTCTTTGAAGCAGTGGACAAAAGTGATGTTGCACTTGAATAAAATATGGAAGAAACACAGAATAATTATAGAAACACCAGTCAAGTTTGACTGCAATATATTACAGCACAAAACCATCAAGTAAAATCAAACACAAAGGAAACAAGTAAAGACTATAAGAAATAAGAGAAATAAGCAGGAGCAAAAAGACAGGATTGCAATCAGGGAGAAGTGAAAGCAAGATGAATAGGCCCAAAACAATCTGGGGAAAAAAGGCCAAGGTGAACGACCCAAGCCCAGAGGTACTCAAATCACAGAATGGACGGAGAAATTTTCAACTCTGTGGGGAGAGGGAGAAAATTTCAACTCTGTGGTGAGAGGGGGCAAAGGATAAAAGATCCAGTTCAACAGGGAAAACCTGGAGAGGAGAGCCGTGCAAAAGCAGAGATGAAGGGGGGAAGGCAAGTACAAAACTAAAAAGAAGGAAATGAACAGACTGAAATTGATAACCTGGAACATAGTGGGCTCCACATCTGATCAAAAGGAAGAAAGTACACAGCAGAATGAGAAGGATTTGAAGGGATAAGGTACTGATCCAACAGATCAAATTAAAGGTAAAAGAGAAAGGGAAGATCATTAGATCACCATACCCCAAGGGGGAAATGGACAATAAAGCAGTGGGTGGGAATAGGGAAGTAGCCTCCCTTTTCAGAAGGGTACTAAATGTAGCAACTTAGGTGCAGGTAAGTGGGCAGAAGACAAAGATCATTTAACAAGGAGGAATAAATTAAAGATGATGGATAACAGGTGATTTTTATGCACCAAACAATGGGTTCTTTGAAGAATGGAATTAGATAAAAAGGGCCAGAGAGGAAATCGCTGGAGGGGACTTCAACGTGATGCTAGATACGAAGAACTTAGGCTCTTTGGTGAAACAGTACACTACAAAGACGAAAACAGACCTCAAACGAACATGAATGAAGGAGAATGGAAGGAATGTCACCCTGAAAATGGGGAAACATTTACCAGAAACTATCTAATTCAAGCTAGTGTACTTGGACAAGATAACAGGTAAAGAAAAAAAAATTAAAATAGTGGAGGATATAGGAATACAGAAAAGATATACATATCGGGCCATGCAGCAGTAGTAATGACAATTTGTACAGACAGGGAACAAAGAGGGACTTGGATGGAGCTGGCCGCTTCAAGTGGAAAGATCAGGAAAGGAAGCAACAGTTAAAACACTGTTAGAGGACGCTTGAGAATACTACAGACAACACAGAAAAGTGCAAACACTGAAAGGATGGAATCAAAGCAGCAGTTATGGAGAAAATCATGAAAGAAGATGGGTGGCAAAGGAGGCAAGATGAGAATGAGATAAAACTAGACGGAGAACTAAAAAGGAACATATGGAGGAACGGTATAAAAAGAGACACATTAAGAACAGAGGAAGCAATAATAAAAAAAAACACACAGAAGAAAAGGTAACAACTGCCATGGAAGCACAACAATGATACTAGAATGATTACTGGTGGATAACAAAAAACGGGAAACGTCTAGCAAAGAAGTATTCAAAAAAGAAAAGCGGAGACAGTCATTAAACATTATGGGTGAAATCAGTGAGGAGGATAGCAGGGGTTACAGAAGGCTTTATAAAATGCAACCAACAAATATAACAGGAAAAGGAAATCTAATGGGAAGTCACACAGAGGACAGGAGAGAAGTACAAGTAAGAGGAATACAGAGAGAGAAAGTGAAAGCAAAAATCATGATGGAGATAAACAGAAGTGATGGCAATGAAAGACATAAAGACAAGGGCCCCAGATGAATATCCTGTAAACTTCTTAATAAACACAGACAAAGGAGATGATAAAAGTCCTACAAAACAAACTAGAGGAGATTCTGCCAAGAATATAGGAGGGTCAAAATGGTTTTGAGAAGGGAGCAGAAAAGAATCAGTGGGCCCTAACAGAGTTCATGGACAGAGGAGAGAAAAAAATGGGGCTACATTGGCAGGGATGTTTTTTTTTCCCCCTTGACCTACAAAAGGCCTTTGCCACACTCAGATAGGAATTCCTCTGGAAGATACGTGAAAAAAGACAAATGGCAGAAAATGTATGGGACTGATAAAGGCAACTTACTGGATGTTTCCCACCTCTACTATAAATTAGATATTGGACATTCCTCCCAGTCCCATCACATCACCTCATTCTACTGGAGTACAGCGAGATCATTTGGGAAGGCACACCCCCTTAATTTCTTAACCTTAAATTATTTTCTGTTTCCTCCCTTATTACTTAAAAATACACTTTATTCAGCTTTAACTGTATTTGTGTCTCTTCCTACTTTATTCTGCTTTTGCTGCTTGTTCTTAAAACTGTTAAACTGCATTTACTCTGCTGCATTTATTACTGTTAGTTAGCAGCTTGATTAAACTGTAATCGTTATTCTAAGCCTCTTAGTTTTGGTTTAAGGACTTGGGCTTCAGGCTAGTTATTTTACATTAAGAAAGTTTGTGGTCTACACTGTTTGTGGGAGGAGAGGGTAGCCTCTGCCCTTCTAAACTGGGAATTGCTGGGTCACGGCTTATTGTGCCTGTTATTCTAAGTGTCTTTGTTCCGGTTTAAGCACTTGGGTTCCAAACCAGTTATTTTAAATTAGGAAGATTTGTGATCTAAATTCTTGTGGCAAGACAGGATAGCCTACACCCTCCTAAGCTGGAAATTGCTGGTTGAAGGCTTATCGTGTCTGTTACTCTAAGTGTCTTAGTTCTGACTTATGTACTTGGGCTCCAAAACCAGTTTTACATTAAGAAGGTTTGTGGTCTTGACTCCTGTGGCAGGACAGTGTGGACTACACCCTTCTAAACAGGGAACTGCTGGTGAATTGCTGTTTTATTTAAATTTTATTTTTTGCTCTTGTGACTAATTTTATGCAGCTTGAATTTCCAGTATTTCGGCATTTTATAGCATAGGCCAGATTCCAACTTGCTGAATCTAGACTGTTTGGTATCACTTAAGCACTAAAACCAGATCTTCACTGAGAAACTGAAAGATCCGAGGCATCCGTTACTTCCAAATAATTATAAGTGTCTGGTTTTGCTCTTGTATTGCACTTTTAATGTGTATTTGCATTCTAATGTCGGTTTGAACCATTTTTACCACATTTTACTATATATTGTACTAGTTCTGCTGTAGCATAGCCCATTTCCAGGTTTGTTGTTTCTGGGTCTGTTTTGTAACTTCTGCGCATAAAATTCAAGCTAACTTTGTTGAAGGCCATTCTGCACCCTTGTGGGAGGAGAGTGCTGTCTGTGTCCCATCTAAATTGAGGGCGACTGGACCAGACCTCAAACAGAGCACCTTTACTGGCTAGTTTGAGTTAAAAAAGGTTATTTCTTGTTTTATTTAAGCCCTGTGTTTGCATGTAGTGCACCATTGTGCACTGCCGCGTACCAGTGGCTACCGTTGGTGGTTACAGGTGCAAATGTTTTGCTTGTTAAACTTTCCCTTAGCACTTTGCTTGTGGTCCTCCGGAGGTTTTTTGCGGCCCTGCTCTACTGTCAGGTGGAACACTAAGCCTAGCCTCAGAGGTACCAACACAACTCTCACCTACTAGCCATTCCTAAGTGCGATCTCTTTTCCTGACCATATAAATTTACCCAACACTATGGATGGACAATTTTCCACAGTTTTTCCAGCCAGCCTGGTCGACTTGGGCATCCTAAGACAGTGTAGCAACTGCCTCATGTTCACCAATAACCCTCTACTCCTAGTCCACACAAACTCAACATGTGAGAGATGCAACTATATTAAAAACCATGAATCCATGCTCTCTGATGCCAATCAGTACATATTACAATGAGGAGGTTGTCAGCATGCATATCCCACCTCCTACTCCACCCAAACCCACAATCGCACATACCTACATATATGGAGGGCCTCACCAGAAACATACCTAAACACCAGAGACCTTCGAAACACCAACATAAGCATGCTACACATAACATTTCCTCTGCAGAACACAATACACATAATAGCTCATGCACCACTGTCACTCCCTTAAGGCAAAACACAAAACCAAACATATTATTCATAGGTGATTCCATCGTGAGACACAGATGTCTCTCTCACCAGGCTGAAGAAGGAAAAGGTCACAGTCAGCTGTCAGGTGCCAGGATACGCCATATCACACATGCACTTAAATCTCTCAACAACAGGTACTCTTATGACTCCGTCATAGTCCGTGTTGGTGTGAACGACATGAGACGTACCTCTCTGGACTATATGGAGGAGACATGACTGAGCTCTTAGATGAGGTGTCTCAGGCAGGTACGCTCCTAGCCTTAAGCAGCATTTTACCTTCACCTAGGATGATGCCTCAATACAAACAGAAAATGACAGACTTCAATAATTGGCTTAGTTTCTGGTGCTATTCTAAGGGAATCCAGTATCTCTCACCCTGGGATGACATGATCAACAGACCTCAATGCTTTGTCAGAGATGGTCTTCATCTATCACCCCTTTGATTTCAGCTACTGGCTAAGGCTCTTGCCACCCCCATAGTGCCTTTTTTAGGCAGTGTCTTAAGGACAAAATTCCCGATGTAAGAACTCCATCTACAAACAACCTCAAGATTATACTGCTAAACGTTAGAAGTCTTAACATGAAACTGCACTCACTGGAAGCGGTCCTCACCCTGGATGATGCAGTTATTTGTGCGGTCACGGAGACCTGGTTCAAGGCTGTGGAGAGCACTCCAACTATACCGAGTTACACCTCCGTCCACATGTTCAGACCAAAAACTGAAGGCATGAAAACTAAAGGAGGCGGTGTATCATTATTCATTAAAGATAAATACACCTCCACATTGGTTGAATAGTAAGATTCTCTGGAGATACTTGGGTGCAATTAACTGTTGGTAGGACAGTTTGATTCGTTGGAGATACTTCAGGTGCAATTAACTGTTGGTAGGACACCTGTTCAAGTCACTGCCAGCTACAGAACTCCCTCCATGAATCAGGACACCCACTTTGCCTATTTGAATCTACTTGAGTCTATCAAGATACTGCCAAACACCATGGCTTTGGGCAACTTTAACTACCCATCCATTGACTGGGTAAATTACTTATTCTTAAACTCACTTGGCCAAAAGCTCCTCGACTTTAACTCCAATGCCCTGGACCAGCTGGTTGGCACCTCTATAAGGGGTGCCAACATCCTGGATCTGGTGCGTACCAATATGTGGGACCACTGCGGCACCCCCACTGTGAGGTTTGACCACAAATCAGTCTCATTCGAAGTAACTGTCACATCTGACCCCCCCCCCCCCCTCCAAGCAGCAGCTAAACTAAAAAAAACTTCTCCAAAGCAGATTATAACCTCTTATGGGATGGTATGGCTTCACTGCACTTCCCCCTTCAGATGGAACTGGCAACTATGCAGAGTTCTACACCAATACTTTATACAAACACCTGTATTACTGCAGTGACTTAGCTGTACCCAATAGGACCAAAACAAGCTCCTCAAGGAAGAGCAAACCTGCCTGATGGACAACTGCCATTAACAGGCTTTACAATAAGAGAAAGAAATTGCTATCCAAGTTTAAGAGGGAGCGATCCCTAAACTGGAAACATTCCCTCCTCAGCTTAAACATGCAAATCTTGTGAAGTCCTCCAAAGCAAACTACGAATCCAGATTAGCTTCCTCAACTAAAAACAACCATAAGGCGTTCTTTACTTACATCTGTAAACTAAAAGGAAAGGCCCACATTTGCGCCAAACTGGTAGTTAATGACACCACATATACTGAGCCTGTGGACATAGCTAACCTGTTGGACAACAAGTTCTGTGAAAACTTTACTCCTCTGTGCCCATCACATATACCTCATGAAATCCCTACCACCTGTCCCCTACCTTGCACCTCTAAAGATCAGATCATAAACGCCCTCTCTAAAGCCAAACACACAGCAACTATGGGACCTGATAACACTCCAGACTGCGTCCTACACAAGCTCCAACTAGAATTAGCAACACCACTGGGTACTCTTTTCAGTCACAGTCTAATCACAGTCTTCATCTCAGCTGAATGGAAAATGGCCACCATTACTCCCCTACACAAAGGTGGTGGTTCCGCTAACCACGGGGAACTACAGACCTATTAGAATGACTAGCCTTATCTGCAAGGCCATGGAGTGAATCATCATGGATCTGATCAACAAAGACATAGGTAATCTCCAAACACTTGACCCCACTCAGTTTAGATTTTTCAAAGGGAGAGCATGCCTGTTGCAGATCAGAGTGCATGTGCTGTGTGCACTGTATCTTTAAGAAGCATGTCAAGGGCAATGACTCCAGAAAAAAGATATACCCTCCCTGCACTCTTCCCTCATCAGGCCAATAACGAAGTACAACATCCCTTTTGGCATGTACCCTTCCAAGCACTTGCAGCAGTTGAAGAGACCACAAATGTTCCTCATAAGGAAAATTCAAGGTCTTCAGCATCTGTCCTATGTGGATTGTCTGAAATCACCGTCAATTTATTCCGTTTCATACGGACTACTCAGAGGAGATCTCTGCCTTGCATGTAAGGCAATCTCTGACCCTGCTTTACTGGAAATGCTGCATATATGCAAGTCAAATGGTACACGGGTTACTCGGTCTAAAGACCTTAACCTGGTATGTGACAATCAATAGAACCTCTAGGGGACATATTTGTCCCCCAGCGGTTACCACACCTTTGGAACAAGCTCCCACTTCATGTCAAACAAAGGACCTCATTGACCCTCTTCAAATGCAATCTGGACGATTGGATGCGTAACTGTAAATTCACCCCGGGGGTTCCACCTGTGTGCCTCTTGGACAAACACAATAGGTGTTGATTATGGAAATAAGGGTAGAACTTGGCTAGGCTTGTAAGGACCCTAGGGCCATTAGCCTAGTAACTTCCTATAATCCTATGAGATGGAAATAGAGGTAATAATCAAAACTGTACCTCATTGACTGCAATTGGACAAACACTCCAAGGTGCATCAGTAACAATCAATAGTTTGAAACAGTTTATTGGTTTAAGAGCTTTTGTCTCAGAGACTTCACCAGAACTGAAACTGTAAAGCAATTACCACTTAAAACCTAAGCACCAAGTGGATTTTTTAGGTCAACTTACATAGCTTCCTTTCTCTTAAGCGAGACCAAACCAATGCCCAAATGCTTAAATAAGTGCAAAGAAAATTTTGTAGAAGTCAACAACTTACTACCAACAGCAACAATACATCTCAAAAAACACATATAAATGTTATATACATTAATATCATTATCATAAATACTAAAATATCCATATCTTAATAAGTGATAATAATTTAAAAAACATACAGAAATGTTTCAAATGTTTATAAACTTCATAAACCATTCACTGAAATAAACTCACTAAAATTTTGCTGCCCTTAACTTTAATACAGGTGCTAGGGAGACCACTTCATTTGATCCTGGGAGGGTATGTGTATGTATCCTTAACTGCCAGAGCAGCTCTCTATATTCAAACAGGGTTTTCCACTGTCCACCCCTTGGATTCTAATGAACTTGCTCAATCTCCTAAAACAGAAATGAGCTAGACTTACAACATAATGTATACTTATAAAGTGCATTAGTCATTAGCCGTTTCTTAAACATAATTATGATATTTATTCATGATTTCAGTGCCCTTTTGGTCTTTCCTACCTAAAAAAGAAAAACATTCTGAACAATACGTTAAATAAACTACTCCTTTTGACCAACAATTAAAATGGCGACTCCCCTGGAGTGTTTTACACACAGCATACATGTTCAGAGACTCTAAATGGGATATGTAAGGGCATTGTTTACACATTCCACACCTAAATGTTCCTGGGAGACAAAATCTACCCCTTTACTTGGGACAAACGACAACAATGTTGCCCCAGGAGAATCATTTAATGAAACCAACATAGGGTGGCCGCGGTGGTGCAGCAGTTAGCGTTGGCACCTCACAGCAATTAGCGTTGGCACCTCACAGCAAGAGGTTCTCCGGTTCGATCCTCGGCTGGGGTGCCTTCTGTGCAGAGTCTGCATGTCCTCCCTGTGGTCATGTGGGTTTCCTCCAGGTGCTCCGGTTTCCTCCCACATCCCAAAGACATGCTGTAGGTGGATTGGACACTCTAAATTGACCCTAGGCGTGAGTGCATGCATGTGTGTGTGTGTGTGTGTGTGTGTGTGTGTGTTTTCTGTGGAAGGTTGGGCGCCGGGCTGGCAACTCGACACCATAAAACTCCACTGCCAATCATGAGCAGACAGGTGATCTGCTGTGGCGACCCCCAACTGGGAAAAGCCAAAAGAAAAAAGAACATAGAGGACTATAATAGGACATTTGTTTTAGAAATACAGTCAACATTCTAGGGATATGCAAGGAATTATTCTAAAACATTGTAATATTTTTTCCCCAAATGCCAAACACCAAACACTTTACACGGTTTCTCTAAATCCACTTTCTTCACATACAAAAGGGGAGAAAACATTAACAACATTTTGGAAAGAGAAAAGAATAACAATGATCATAACATCTATGGAATTTTCTAACAGGGAGGAACATTTAGGTGTAGAATGTACAAACAATGCTGTTACATATCCCACTTCGAGTCTCGGAACAGACCTACCTTGTGTAAAACACTCCAGGGGAGTCACTGTTTTAAATGTTGGCCAAAAGGAGTAGTTTATTTAGCTTATTGTTCAGAATGATTTTCTTTTTATGTATGAAAGACTAAAAGGGCCTTGAAAGCATGAATAAACGAGCATAATTATGATATTAAGAAGCGGCTAATCGCTAATGAACTTTATAAGCACACACTACATTGCAAGTCTAGCTCATGTCTGTTTTGGGTGATTAAAAAAGTTGATCAGAATCTGAGGGGTGGATGATGGGAAACACTGCTGGCAGTTGAGATTAAATGAAGAGTTTTCCCTAGTCTTCTTCTTTTGGCTTTTCCACGGTTAGGGGTCGCCACAGCAGATCACCTGTCCACTCATGATTGGCATGGAGTTTTACGGTGTCGAGTTGCCAGCCCGGCACCCAACCTTCCACAGAAGGCACAGACACACAGACACAGACTTATGCCTAGGGCCAGTTTAGTGTCCAATCCACCTACAGCATGTCTTCAGTATGTGTGAGTAAACTGGAGCACCTGGAAGAAACCCACGCAACCACAGGGTGGACATGCAGACTCCGCACAGAAGGCACCCAAGCCAAGGATCGAACGAGAGAACCTCTTGCTGTGAGGCGACCACGCTAACTGCTGCACCACCATGGCCACCCAAAGAGTTTTCCCTAGTACCTGTATTAAAACGAAGGGTAGCAAAACTTTCGTGAGTTTTTCTATTAATTCATTGGGAGTTAATTTCAATGAATGGTTTATGAAGTTTATAAACATTTAAAACATTTTTGTATTTTCATTAGATGAACTATTACTTATTAGATATGGTTCTCTTAGTAGTCATAGTCAATGATATTAATGTATATAATACTTATGTGTTTTTTTGAGATGTACTGTTGTAAGTTGTTGATGTTTACAAAAATTGTTTTTTTTACACTTATTGAAGTATTTAGCCATTGGTTTGGTCTCCCTTAAGGGAAAGGGCGATGTAAATTGATCTATCCATTCACTTGCTGCTTAGGTTTTAAAAGTGGTAATTGCTTTACAGTTTCAGTTCTGATTAAGTCTCAGTTTGAGACAAAAGTGCTTAACCAAAAAAAAAATATTTCAAATTACTGATAGTTACTGGTCAACCTTGGAGTGTTTGTCCGTTTGTGGTCAGTGAGGTAAAGTTTTGGTTACTGGTAAATTTTGTACCTCTACATTACAGCTTTCTATTACAGAAATACAGGTAATGGTAAACAGAGAAGTTTCCATGGCACTAAATGAGGTGAGGATCTCGGACAGCATGTCCCCTCTGCTCAAGGCTCATCATGCTATATACAACATGGCAAATGAAGTGATAAAAAAGTTAAAGGTAAGGAAAAGAGTACAGTCAAGTTTCATAACGTACGCAGATGACTGTATGCATATGCTGCTTTATGTTGAGATGACCACAGATGAACTAATGTCAGTGTTTGCAAGGTTTGAAAGGACCACAGGGCTTAGATGCAACTAGAAAAAGACAGTGATGGTCAGGATAGGAGAGGGAAAAGTAGGAGTTGGACACATTCAGGAGAGTGAATGCCCCAAATATCAGAGAATATATGAAGGATACGCATTAAGTGATACAATATAAAATAACTTCGAGAAGAGAAGAAAGAAAATCTATGGAATACTAGAGAGAGGGGAGAATACTAAAAACATACACACAGGCAGAATCATCAATGTGATTAGAATGAGGATTCTTTCAGTCATAACACATACACTAAGAAATAGGCCAGTGGACCAAATGGAGACCAAAAGTACAGCTGTGTAAGACCTTACCATAACAGTAGATGTCCTACATCTTACTGCTGCAATATTCTTTACTCTTAGGATATCCTGCCAAACATGGCCTAACATCTGGGTAGTATACCAAAGCCTTTACACCATCCAGGCATCATATGTCAGACTCATGTCCTACATGCAAGGTACTAGGTACATATGTGATGTACGGATGTCTAATCCCCTGAACTGAAGTGCTCAGGAGAACCAGGTGAACCCCATTGAAAACAACAAACACGCCCATCCAGCAAAGGAATAAGAAGGAGATAAGAATGAAATAGGAAACCCCTCAGCCAGCAGTAGGGCAACAGAAAATAATAGGGGACAGGAGAGAGGGATCAAAACTGCAACACTGAGAAGTAGGACTCTGCTGTTATAGTAAGATCTTGTACATCTTTACTGTGTTATTACTAATACAGCATTCTTCACTCTTGGAAAAGTACAAACACTACTATAAAATATGGGAGGAGGAAACCTCCACAAACCCATGAAGGATAGCCTTGTCATTTCCAGAGCCATGGCAGGATTTGCCATTAACTTATCGTTTGATAAAAGTGTGAACAGAAGACCCAAGAAGCAGCCTTCAAAATGGATCTAGTATCCAGACCCTTGAAAAAAGCACCAGAAGAGGCAAAATGACCACAAACAGAAGAGGAAAGCTGCTTACCATGAAAGGAAGAACAAAAAGAAACAGCCTTAGAAATCCAGGAGATGGTTTGCTTAGACACTGCCAAACCCAATTTCCTGGCATGAAAAGAAATAAAAAGTTGCTCGAATAAGACAAAACATATCAGAAAATGTAAGCAATATCAGAGTTGTCTATGTAAATCCAAGGTGTGTAGGACCTTCTCACTAGAAGTCATCATCCTCCTCCTCCCCCCCATTTTTTTTCCTACATGGGGTCGGTGCGTCACGTTAACTGTTCCCACCTCTCTTGATTCAATGCCACACTCATGCATTCTTCACACAATCCATCCACCTGTTTGCTGGATGCTCTTGTTTCCCTTCTTCCCCTCTATTCCAAATCTTCTTCACCAGATTGTCTTTTCTGCCCATGTGCCTGAACCACTGTAATCTGTTCTTTTTGATTTTTTCTGCAACTGGAGCTACTATGACTTCTGCTCTTATGTCCTCATTTCTTCGTCTATCCCATAGTGTGCATCCTACCATCCTTCTCAGGCCCATCACTTCTGCCTTCCTTGCCTTTACTGCCCAGGTTTCTGTACCATACAGTAGTACTAGTCACACCAGTGTTTTGTACACCTTAGCTTTCAGCTTCTTTGGCATTCTTCTGCCATACACTATACCAGACACTATATGCCAGCTGGCTACAGCCCCTCCGATTCTAGCTTTGACCTCTTCATTCAGACTTTCCTTCTCCTCAACCAGTCCTCCCAGATTCTTGAAGCTATTAACCTGTTCCACTATCTTCCCTTCCATCTCAATTCTCAGCTTCTTCTGATTTTCCTAATTTGCTGCTATTACCACAGCCTTTATCTGTACTTAGTTTCATCCTATGTCCCTTCAGTTTTTCATTCCATTCCCCTATCCTTTGCTGAAGTTCTTACTCAGATTCCACTTATAATGTCACATCTTGTTAACCTGTCCCCTCTGATCTGTTTGCCAAGGTTGTCCATCATCAGTATGAACAGCAGTGGGTTCAGAGCTGAACCCTGAAGGACACCCACTCCCACTGGGAACCTTTCTTTGAGGCTGAACACTGTTCATACTTGGGTCATTGGATCCTTGTACATAGCTTGCACTAATTCTATGTTTCTGGGACTTCAAACCACCTTTCCTGGGACCTTGTCATACGATTTCTCCAAGTCTAGAAATGTCCAGCTGGACTCTCTCCTTATTTCTAACTTCTTCTCAACTATCTGTCTCACTGCAAACATCAGGTCAGTTGTACTGCATCCTGATCTGAATCCAAACTGCTCATCTCCCATCTTACTCTCTACTACTCTGCATATCTATCTATAAATCATCCTCTCTAGAACTTTCATGCAATATGATATGAGTTTAATACCTTTGTACTGCCCACAACTGTGGATATCCCCATTACTCTTATAAACTGGCATGAGTATGCTTATTCTCCAGTCATCTGGGATATGCCTTTCTCTTCACACTGCTAGGAGTACCCTATGGAGTAATTTCTCCCCTATATCATCCAGCATCTTTATTACATCTGGTGTGACCTCATCTGAGCCTGCTGCTTTCCCTGATTTCATTATCCTTGGCATTATTCTTTCTTCTAGAGTGGTCTCCTCTTCTTTCATCATAGGCTGTGTCTGGGACAGTAAAGAGTCTGTGGCGTTTTCTTCATTCAGAAGCTGCTGGAAGTAATCCTTCCATCTGCCTCTGATGCCCTGTGGATCACTGAGCAGGTTGTTGCTGGAATCCCTCATGATGGGTGTCTGACTATCTTCTTTAACTTTGTCTTTGCCTTGCAACCTGATATAGAATTTCTTTGTGGTACCTACTAAGTCACTTTCCAGAAACTGGTAGAGTGCCTCCGATATCCTGTTCATTGCTATTTTAACTTCATTCTTAGCTTATTAGCCAACCAGTATTTCTTCCTAGAGTGGTCCATCTTTTCTGTCTCCCTCTTTTTCCTGCACTCCTTTCTTTTGACGACTTTCTAGACTTCTGCATTCCACCTCCAACTTTTCTTATGTACCTTATTTTCATATCAGGCTCACCCACATATCTGTTTTGTAGTGCTCACACATGCTGTTTTTAGGCACTGTGGAGAAGGAAAAAAAGAAGGAAGATGAACAGACTGATTCAAGGACAAATCATTAATCACCTTGGACATAAAAGAAGGATTGGTATGAAAAAACACCCTGTCCTGGTGAAAAAAACAAAAAAAGAGGAACCTCCCATGTGAGCTTGGAGTTCTGAAACCTTCTTGGCAGACGTAACAGCCACCAACAATACAGCTGTCTATACAATGCTGCAGGAGGAAGAAAACATGAGCTCAAAAAGAGGAACAAGTCAATTTTTCAAGGACAAAATTAAGGTCCTAACATGGAGGACTGGGTTTTATTGGGGGCCTGATATAAAGAATGCCTTTTAGGAATTGTTTGACTTCAAAAATAGAAGCCAAAAGGTGGATGCAGAGACAGAAAGACAGAAATTGCTGATAAAAGAATTTTAAGAGAACACTACACCAAACCAGCACTGATCAAGTCACACAAATAAACACCAAACAGAAAATCCCTTCCATTGAGCTACATAGGATTTCCTAGTAGTGGGTTTTCTGGTCTTCTGCAAAACCTGGATCATGCCCGCAGAAAACTGGTGCCTGAAGGGAATCAAAATCGTATCACCAAAAGTGTCGGCTGAAGTGTGGGCAAGTGACGGTAAATGAGAAATCCCATGTCTTGTGTGAGAAGAACCATCCTGGGACGTAACTTGTAAGGATTGCCCCTGGCTAGGTGAAAGAGAGGAGAGAAATAATGCTCTCTGGGCCAAAAGGAAGTCGCCAGCAAGATTCAGGATGTGTCCCACATGATCTTCTGCAAGACCCTGGGATGTAAAAAAAAGAGGGGAGTAGGCATACAAAAACACCCCCTTCCAAGAAAAAGACATGGCATCCACTTTCCAAGACAGTGGACTTGGTACTCCGGAACAGAAATGGAGAATTTGTCTGTTCAGAGGAGAGGCAAAAAACTCTACTGGAGGATTACCCAGGAGCGGCCTTAGGTCAACTGGCACCCTAGGCAAAAAGGCTCCACGGCACCCCCCCACACCACCCAGTGTCCCCAACCTGGCCTACCTACACCAAATAAATACTGAAAAAGCACATCTGCTAGAGCGGCGTCCTAGGCGGCGGCCGCCTAGTTGGCCTATGCCTAAGGCCAGCTATGGGATTAACCCCACCAAAGTACAATGTCCAGGAACACCTCCCTGTGAAACATCCATTTGTGAGGATGTGCCCTATTTCTGTTCAAAGATTCTGCCACTAGATTGTACTCTGAAGGGATGTAACCCATCTGAAGAACCTGGTGATGGTGGATTGAAAAATTCCAAGCCTGAACATCCAGCCTGCAAGACTGCAATATTTTGTACCCCGTTTGTTGATGTACCACACAACTGTGGCATTGTCTGAAAAAATCTTTACAGGTCCTGGAACCTAAAGGGAGTGAAAGACTAACAGCCATGATTTACAGTCCTCATTTATTTGATATTGATGTGGTCTGACATCTGTTTATGGGACCAAAGACCCCAGAAGTTCCAGCTGTTGGAGGAAGCTCCTCAACCTTGATCAGAAGCATCTGTGTGCAGCTCCAGTAGGAATAAAAACCTGAAAAGGCAGACCTGGATTTTGAGAAAACCACTAAATCTGCTAATTGAGTTACAATTTGAGAAACAGAAACTCCAGAGGGTGGCACTGCTGAACACAAACAGTCTTTTGAGATACCACTGAAATTTCCTTGTATGTAGTTGTGCCAAAGGAATCATGGGAATGGTGGATGCCATGTATCCCAGGGCTTGGCGAAACACCCTTGGAGGAAGAACTGGAAGAGGAAGAAGGGACTGGAAATAGGCAGTCAAAAAGATCTTGGGAAGTAGAAGGCAAACCAATATTTGGATGATCTGAATCTTGAAGTGCAAAAATACTTGGTCCTGAGATGGAGTCAACACAGACTGAGACTGATGGTGAATCCCACACATGCAGCAGAAGTATAATGAAGTGTACATTTTGAAGCAAAAGATGCTGGGGGGGGGGGGTTGAATCAGAAAGTCATCCAAATATGGGAATATAGGAATTCCCTGAAGTCTGCAGAAGGCTACTACAGGGGCTAGACATTTGGTAAATACATTTGGAGCTATAGAAAAACCAAAAGGTACAGAAGACAACTGATAATAAGAGAGAAAGAGAAAGAAAAAGAAGCATAACAATTTCCTGAAGAGATGGTAAATAATATTTAGGTAAGCGTCTTTCAAATCCAGGTAGACCAGAAAAGCTCACGGAATCAAAAGAGGGAGGAGGGACTGAAATGACATCTTGAAGGAAGGAACCTTGAGAAAGGTGGTGAGACAGGATGGGCCTCCTGGTAACCAGAAGCATTCGGGAATAAAAACCCATTCCGTGGTGAGACAAGGGAACAGGTTGGTAGGTTCCCTGTTACAAAAGATCCCTTAGGACCAAAGTATAACGAGGAAGCTAGGAAGGAGGCGGCTGAGGAAGGCCAGAAAATGGAGGAAAAGAATTCCAAGCTGTGATAAAAATGTGTTGGATGATGGAGAGAACCCAGGCATCTGTGGTTATCTCATGCCAAACAGAGAAGGAAAGGGTTGGCCAGAAGGGACAGGAGAGTCTGACTGAGGGGAAAGGGAAGCTGGATCACATATATCGGAGTCAGATTTATCTGGAAAAGAAGGCTTTTAGCTTCTGCAGCTTTTTTGTGGGTTTATCTGAGAAAATCTGCTTAGAAATCCTCTTCAACTCTTAGCAGGTTGCCTACGCACAAAGAAAGACTTTAATGGATAGTTCCAGATGCTTGTGCACAAATGCATGCAGAGGCACACACACACACACACACACACACACACACACACACACACACACACACACACACACATAGCATTATCCATGTTTGAAGAAAAGCAGAAAATACTGCCTACGGCTAGAAGGGGCAACAGCTGTTATACACAGTACACTTCTGGGCAAAGCTTAGGATGGATTGCATAGCATGTACAGATTACAATTACTGTTTGGGCTTTCAACAAGACGCAAACAGAAAATGTTTCTTTTTAGTTACTGGTAGAGATAAGACTAGATACGTTGTTAGAGTTCTACTGTATGCCGCCTACGTGTTTAAAAGCATTTCATAGGTTCATAGGTAGCTACTAGGCTATCGGCCCAAGGGCCTACGTAAGCCTAGCCAACAAGGTTCCCTGGCTTACGCCACCCAAGAAAGTTATCTTCCTGTGCCACTGTCGAGCAGACACACAGAAGTGATCCCTGGGGTGTATTTCCTATTTCCAATCCACTCATCAAGATTTTTCTTGAAGAGTGCTGATGAAGAACTTTGCTTGACATAGATGGGTAGCCTGTTCCAGAGTATGGGAAGTCTCTGGGACAGGAATCTATCCCTCCAGCATGGCCTGTTTATTGTGGTGACAAGATTTCGGTCCCTAGAGTGTGTAGCTCGGAGGGATTGGAATTTCTTTAGGTGTAGCATGTTCAACAGCTCTGGGTTTGACATAGCTTTATATGTTAGGCAGAGATCACCTCGGAGTAGGCGATATGCTACGGAGTAAAGCTGGAGTTTTTTGAGGTGGTCAGTGTAGGGCATTTGTTTGAGGCCAGTAATCCTCTTTGTGAGGTACTTCTGTGGCCTTTCCAGCTGCTGCAGATGTCTTGTAAGGTACATTCCAAAAGGGGTGTCATACTCCATAATGGGTCTAATGAGTGTCGAGTAGAGGGAAACAATGACCTCTTTTTTCCTGGATGAGAATCCTTTTATGATGAGGTGTGCCATGTAGAAGGACTTCCTGACTACTGTGGCAATGTGACTTGTCCACCTGGGTCCCAAGGTCTCTTATCACACATTCGGTGTTAAGTAGATTGCTGCCTATGTGGTAGTTCATGGGTACAGAGTTTTTACCAAAGGGGATGACATTGCACTTTTTGGCACCGAGCTTGAGGCCATGGCTCTGACACCAGGCATCTGTCTCAGCGAGGCCCTTCTGTAGGATGTCCACATCATTTGGGGACTTGACTACGGCTCCTAGTTTGCAGTCATCTGCAAACTTAGTTAGCCAGAGGCCTTCTGTGTTAGCCTGTACTTCAGAGAAGTAGATACCAAACAGGAGGGGTCCCAGGACGGAACCCTGTGGTACTCCACTTGTCACTGCTTTGAGGTCAGATTTGGAGTCTGCAACTTTTACAGTGTGGGTTCCGTCAGTGAGCCAGTTGGCAACCCATCTTGTGACATAGGGATTTATACCTAGTTTAGTGAGTTTAGCTATAATTCCAGAATGGGGGATGGTGTCAAAAGCCTTGGCGAGGTCAAGATAGGCTGTGTGAACCACCTTACCCTAATGTATGGCTTTGGTGACTGCCTCAAAGAAGTCGATCAGGTTCAGGAGGCATGATCTGCCTTTCACAAACCCAAACTGGGTGGGATCCAGAGTTTGGAGGTTACCAATGTCTTTGTTTATGAGTTCCATGATGATATGTTCCATGGCCTTGCAGGCCAGGCTCGTCAGGCTAACAGGTCGATAGTTCCCAGGATCAGTGGTGGCTCCCCCTTTGTGCAGTGGGATAACTGTTGCTGTGCGTTATTCAGTGGGCACAAAGCATGATGCTAGGCTATTATTGAACATGGTGCTTAAGTGGAGAGCCAGTTCATTCTGATGTTCTTGTAAAACGCAGCCTGGGATGTTGTCCGGTCCCATGGATGCTGTGCTTTTGGCTTTAGAGAGTGCAGCTTTTGCCTGCGTAGTTGTGATTACAGGGACTCTGCATTCTTCCTGTATAGATATGGGCCCTTTAGGGAGTGGGGGGGCTAAAGTTAGCACTGAACCTATCTGCCAGGATGCTGGCAATATCAGTTGGTTCTGTAATTTTCGTGCCTTTGTGCTGCAACTCAGAGCAGATCTGGGTGTTGCCATCAAGATTCTTGACATAGCTATAGAATGCTTTGTGGTTGTCCTTGGAATTAGTGGCAATTTTGTTTTCGTAGCTAGCTTTGAAGGATCTTATAAGGGATCTCAGCTTCTTACTGAGGCTGACCAGGGAGCTCCTCCACTCATGGGATTTTACTCTCTTTTGCAACAGTTTCTTCCTTCTGTTGTACGGTTTTGTTTATGGCAAGGGACAACCAGACTGGCTTCCTTTTTTTTGGAGGATAGCACGATCCATACACTTGTGTAAGTGCTTATAGAGTGCATTTGTGTAGGATTCAGCAGTTGTAACTGTATTGTCCATCTGCATGGGTGTCATGAAGTTCACCACTTCTGTCTTAAGAAGCATGAAGTTGGCTTTGGAGAAATTATTTACCATGGTTTCCTTAATGGGGGGTGAGGGCGGGATGTGGATATCAAGGGTGATTAGCTTATGGTCAGATCGGACCAACGAGGAGTTGACTTCAGGTGTAGAACACCGGTCACTCATGTTGGTAATGACTTGGTCTAGGATATTGTTGCCCCTGGTGGGGGTATGGATAAGTTGATCCAGGCACTGGAGTTTATGAATTCCAGAAAACGTTGAGCTAAGGAGTTGGTACACGAGTAGTTTTCCCAGTTAATGGTGGGGTAGTTGAAGTCGCCCATTATTAGGGTGTTTGGTTGAACCCTAATATTTTCCAGTACATCAAGAAAAGAGGAGTGGGAATCCTGGGGCATGGTGGGGGGATCTGTAACAAGCTACAATTTGGATTGCAGTTTTGCCCAGAGTTAGTTGCACTTGGATAACCTCGGATGCATTATGCTGAGCAACTAGCCTGGAGGTGTGGATATCCTTAATGAATATGGACACACCTCTGCCTTTGGTGTTTCGGTCCAGGTTACATGGCCAAAAAGTGTGGTATGAGTTATAGCCTGGTAGTGCAGGGGTGCACTCTGGAGCCTTGAACCGGGTTCTCAGTCACTGCACAGATATCGATGTTCTCCATATTAAGGAATGAGTGCATTTTGAGATTTAGACTTCTAGCATCGAGTAGCATTTCCCTCAGTTTTTGCTTGCCTGTTCCTGTTATGGTGGTGAATTTGTTATTTGAACCTTGCCTAAAAAAGGCACTATAGGGGCAGCAAGGGCCTTAGCCAATATCCGGAATCCCAGGGGCGACAGGTGCAGGCCATCTGTGGCAAAGCATCGTGGTCTGTCGACCATGTCATCCCAAGCAGACAGATACTGGATCCCCTTAGAATGACACCAGAAGCTTAGCCAATTATTGAAGTCAATCATTTTGCCCTTGTACTGTGGTATCATTCGGGGCGATGGCAGAATGCTACTCCGGGCTAGGGTCATATCTGCCTGGGCTACAAGATCGGAGAGCTCTTCCATGTCTCTCTTCATGTAGTCCAGGGAGGTACGTCTCGGGTCATTCACACCAACATGGACAAAGACAGATTCATATTTGTACTTCCTGTGGAGTGACCTGAGTGCATGGGTTATGTGGTAGATCCTGGCACCCAACAGGCAGCTGACAGTAACCTTCTCCTTGTTTAGCTTGGTGAGTGGGACATCAGTGTGCCTGACTATAGAGTCACCTATGACTAGTGTTATTTTGTACTTCTCTTGTGCAAGTTTGTACCTGTTGATATTTCCAAAGTGAACTGCTTGATTTTTATATTTCAAGTAATTCATATTATTTATATTTAAAGGTTTGTACCTGGTAGTTTATTAATCACCTTAACCACATGTGCATAGGAATGTTTACTAAAAACTGTTAGATTTGCCCTTTTGACTGATTACTGCACAAGTTACTGCTACTTTATCAAGATTTAATAGTGTTTTGTTTAAGTTTAAACATTGTGTTTTGGTGTACTAGAGTGATCTAGTTGACGACGGTATTACCATAAAGGCAAGGAAGGGAGTATTGGTACTGCAGATATATCATTAAGCCCTCCTGGAAAATAGTATGCATGTGTTTGTGCAAATCTATCTTGGATAAGTGTCAATCACTGTTTGCAAGACGGCACTGGGCTCAAAGCATGGTGTCCAAGATCCAGTGATAATAACTACGCTCTGCAGGTGGTCAGCATAAAGCTTATTTTGTGTGGCATGAGTTGGCTATAACCCAAGGCAGCAGCCTGTATTAACCATACAGGCTTAAAGCCAATTGTCTCTTGCATAGTTCTTTGGTAACTATTTGCCCATTCATCACATATAAATTAGTAAAAATAGCACAGATTGTGAGCCCACAGCCTCGCAATCACAGCATCCCCGACATAGTTAAACCATATCCATGGAAAAATATACCTTATTGTGCCTGGATGCAAACAAGTGCTCCCTCAAAAATCTCATAAAGAGAGGTCCTAACCCCCCTCTAATTAGTGACTGAAATAGCATTATTACTTCCACCTTCTAAACTGCAGTAGTGGTGCTGCGGTAGCGTTGTCGCCTTCCAGTAAGACATTGTCCCATTAGATTCTCAGAGCGTCTTCTGTGTGGCGACATGCGTGAATGGGTGTTCCTTCGTTGAAGGTTGTGCGTCAGGCCCGGCAAGTTGGCACGTAAAAATCTACTGCCAATCATTAACAGACCGGAGTTCAGCTGTGGCGACCCCTAACTGGGAAAAGCCGAAAGACACAACAACAACTTCCACCTTCTAAACATGT
The DNA here is from genome assembly GCF_019279795.1 of Protopterus annectens. Taxonomy (NCBI): domain Eukaryota; kingdom Metazoa; phylum Chordata; order Ceratodontiformes; family Protopteridae; genus Protopterus; species Protopterus annectens. The sequence continues at coordinate 878,211,047 of NC_056743.1, read as the reverse complement.
ACTCTTATCAATCATAAAAATAATACAGATCTCTTCCTATAAAGGAAAAACTCTCGCAAACTTTTACTAGACATCATCAAGACTGGTACCCAGTCACCAGCCAACTAGAGTACAAGACAGCTCTCCAACATTTCCTAAATACCATACTTCCCCTCAAACACAACACCTTCTGCTACAGACCAAAAGAATTTAAAAAAATAATTTGCAAAATAAATTCCTTAAAGTAAGCACACATGCTAAGACACAAAATGTCAGGGCACTACTGACAAAAACAGAAGATCATAGAACAGAATCAATGGACAGCCTACCTACACATCAGCTTCAAACACTGCTACCCATTACTAAAACAATCTCTAAGCGACATCATGTTCCTGATATGTACAAATATATCAAACTTGTACTAAAGTTTAGAAATGGTAAATGAAATATGGAAAATTACAGAGCAATCAGTATTTTGAGTCTTACAGCAAATGTGCTTGTACATATGGTTTAATTATAATTTACTAAATATCCAGGATATTCATACAAGTGTCTTACAAGTGGTGTACAACTCTTGTGTAATCAGTTGTCTTATAATCTGACCACTGAAGTGAATCATAAAGAATCACTGTAATGTAGAATTATCAATATAGGGGAACCACATGTACAATGGATTAAGACATGCACAAAGCACTTATAGTAACAGTGATCACCCACACTCCATGTATCCCCTCTGCAATGGATGTTTCAGCTCTGGCAGTCTGTTTTACTGTAAAGAGAGTGTCACGCACTTGTCATGTACCTAAACACTCTGTGCTGACTACACGGAGCAAAGTTATTTTGCTTCACAATGTCCCAACACCTCCTTGTACATTTTTACACTAGATCCCCAAGCCAACAAAAACTGACAGCAGGCAAGCAAGGCTTTCTATTTAGAATGTCAGTGTACACAGAATGCACCAAAGGAGCAGTTTACAGTGGATATTTCCAAAGTGAACTGCTTAGTTCACTCTATTTCATTAGCATGGTACTATGCTGTGGTTAAGTGTTGCACATATGGGGCACACAAGTGTATGATCATAGCATTGCATGCTACAATACAGTGAACACAGCACAATGTTCATTGATGCTGCAATGTCAAATGCTCCTAAACAGGTTTCTAAAGCAGACACTCCATCTGCATCTGCAAATGTGGCATTACCACCCCCTGCAATCCTTCCTGCTGTGCCCTAATACAACTGCACAGCTAGTTTTCCATTAAGCTACCTCTCAGTGTACTAATGAACCTCTTGTTTGGAGAGATGGTTGTGCTACATGCAAGGTCTGGGCAATTAAGCATATCAGCCTTGCTGCCAAAACATGTGATGCAACAATACTTTGCATTTCAGAATAAATGTTTTCCAGTTAGGGGCATTTTGCAATTGGTAGCAATATTTTTTCTTAACTGTGAAGGACAGTGGTACAGTATGATTGTGCAGTGCACATTAGCACTACAGCACAATGCAACAGGCATGACACAACCTCCATCTGATTTCACAGATGAATTGTGCATTAGTATTTCACATAGGTTGCTGATTGCTTGTTCAGTAACACCATCAGCTCTGCAGGCCAAATAAGGCCAACATTTCTGATTTTATTGCTGTTAGTCCACAGTCTTTGTCCCGCAATTTGTGCATGGAAGAACCTCTCACTCCACAGCACCTGGCTTTGTGAATCATTCACAAGCTACTGGACACAAACAGCACAGAAACCAAGTTGCTTAGATACTTGTTAGCAAAATCATCCTAGGTACATCAGAAGGGTTAAGTATATGGAACCACCTCAGAATCATTAGTGATTGTAACCTAAGCTTTCAGGACCATGTTGATGCCACAATTAAAAACAAACAAACAGGAACCTGTACTGAAACAAACCCTTCCACTAACCATAGTCAAAGCATATTATCGAAGAAACCACACATCTGTCAATACTAACATACTGCTGTCCATGCATAATCTAAAAAATCTTCTAAGGAAAAGTGGGCCCTCTGCAGACCCTGGAAACTACAGACCCATAAGTCTCACTAGTCTAATATGTAAAGCTGTGGCAATTATCAGTAATGACACAGGAAACCTCCAGACACTGGACTCAAACCAATTTAGTTTCATCAAGGGCAGGTCATGCCTACTCAGTTTGGTGGACTTCTTTGAGAAGGTCACCAAAGCAATGGATGATGGCAAAATGTTTCACACTGCCTACCTTGACCTAGCCAAGGCATATGACACAATACCCCACTCAGGCATTATTGGCAAACTTAAAAGGTTAGGTACAAACCTTTAAGTAACCCGGTGGATAGCCAGTTGGCTCACAGACAGGACCCAGGAAGCTAGAATTGGGGAGTTCACCTCTACAAAGAGGCCAGTCACAAGTGCAGTCCCTCAGAGCTCAGTCCTGGGACCACTCCTTTTTGGCATTTACTTCTCTGAAGTCAAGGCTAATGTCAGTGGCCTCTGGCTCACTAAATTTGCAGATGATGGCAAAGTAGGAGCAGTCACTGAATCGCCTACTCACACAAATGTTCTCCAGGATGGGTTGACACAGACAAACAACTGGTGCCAGGGTTATGGAGTAAAACTAAATGCCAAGACATGCATAATAGTATCCTTAGGGAAGTACTACCACATTGACAACACACCCCTAAGTGTTGAACCAGTAGTCAGGGACTTGGGGACATACAGACAGTAATCTAGCCTTTGACCACCAAGTGTCTACAGTAGTGAGGAAATCATTCTAGGTTGTGTAACCTATAAACAAAGGTACAGAATCTAGGTCCAAGGAAGTTGTTCCATTGTAGTCAGCATTCATCAGACCTGTCATTGAGTACAACGCCCATTTGGTATGTACCTAACCAGGCATATTCAACAATTAGAACATCCACACAGGTTCCTCACTAAAAGAATACAGAGCACAAGTAAGATGTCTTATGCAGATTGCCTCAAGGCCCTATCCTTGTATTGTCTCCTGCAGGCTGTTGAGGAGAGATCTATGCCTCGCATATAAGGCATTGTCAGACCCCACTCGGATGGGCCTCCTGCATATCCACAAAACAAACAGCACCAAAATAACCAGTTCTACAGACAAACCTTGCTTGTGATACAAACCGGACCTGCTGAAGAGACAGATATGTAGCCTAGAGCCTACCCCTTCTTTGGAACAGGCTCCCTATCCATGTGAAGCAGAGTTCTTCCCTAACCCAATTCAAGTGTAACTTGGAACAACTGGATGTGGAACATGAAATTCAAACCTGGCTTGGCACTTGCGTCTCTAATACACATGGCTCATCTCCCAGGCCCCTACTTGTAAATGTCTCACCTTCCAAGCCCCTGCTTACACTTATCATGGTTACCAGAACTTGTCAGAGATTTGTGATGCATGGCTATACTTTAAAAAGCCCTTGTTGTCGTTAGCCTAATAAATACCTATGAAAGCTTACAACTGCTCTTAACAGACAATAGTAGCTGATCTACCAGCCTTCTCCCCTCATCATCTTATTCTAGAGAACTTGAGCTGAATAATTCTACTTTGTAAGACTCCATCTTACTCATAAATTGATAAATAAAAATCGCTAGTCTGACTTGTCCTACATGTTAACCTTGTATACACCTTTGAGAAGAACCACAAATCAATACTTCCTAAACAAAGAAAAATCATTTAAATCTGGAGACAGAGAATCCAGCAGCTTCTTCCAATTTAACTGGAACTCACTTCACACCTGTATAAGAGCTGAAGTCTCCATACCAACATTTACAGCAGCCTGCAAAGCATATTTGCCTCATCAATGTCATGTAAGGACTGTGCGGATAACTAGGACATTATTAAACCTCTAGGCTCAATCTCGCCTTTACTTGAATGATAAAAACCTTGGTGCTTCTATGGCATTTCCATTTGCATACTTATCTACCGTTTGTTTTTTATCAGTATTTTGGGCATTTTTACCCTTTGCCTTTTCTGGATTACATATTTAAAAGAACAAAATTACACTCCGAACAGTGAAATCATAAAGCCACGAACTAAAGACTTTTAGCAGACAGTCGTTTATTAGCACCAACGAACAACCAGCAAAAAATAAAGCACATAAACGAAATGTGCACTCCGTTTTCGTTTTAAACAACTTCATCCTTCTTTTAAATATGTATTTTGTAAGAAAATAATCAGTCCTTAAATGTATGTCAGCCAGTGCACTCTCTACAGCCTATGAATATTTGGGTCTATATTACAACATTGAAAAGACTGGTGTTCGAAAGGCTTAAAAATCGAAAATGCCACACTTCGAACTTGCTTTTTCGGGGGCTGTGCCCCCAAACCTACCCCCCCCCGCTAATTATATATACCAATTCTGAGATCGCACTTGCGTGAGGAAAGGGAAAGGGCAAATTTTCAGATCTTCACTGTACTGGGATCTCACAAAAAAACACATCAATAAAACGGAATTTCCAGTATTAAAGCTGTTCGATCTTCAGTCTCTTCGATTTTGTAATAGGAACCCGAATATTTAATTCTTAGTAGTTTACTATTTATTTTAGATTAAAGGAAGTTAGTTTACATTCCACATTGTACCAACTACTTTCCTAAGACAGTATTAATTACATAATGCAATACCAACTACTTTCCTAAGACGGTATTGATTCCATAATGCAATACACTATCTAGACATGTATTATCTATGAATAATTCGTTCTTTCTCCTTTACTCTTATTACATAGTCAAACGGCTAGTTCATTATATTGTGCCTCAGTGAGAATGGTTTTTAGTACCACAGAAATTAATGCTTGCACATGTTAACTGTATAATTTTTAAATTCATCTTTCAGCACCTCCTCAAATCTCTACCTAGCAGGTAAAAGTTTAAGGGATTGAGTATTTCCAAGTAAAACAAAGCAGCTGTTGACAAACAAGCCTGGCGTGATACAATTTAGGACACAAACAGTCTGATTCGACTAAACAACAATTAAAATGTGTCACTGAATATTTTTCTGCGGGTGGAAGAGCGAGTACTAAAACATGCAAAAAGTGTGAATTTTGTAAACATGCCATTACCTCTAATCTTGCTCATTTCATACATAAAATGGGTTGTAAGGTTAAACAAGATTTTTTGATTGGTTTACAACATATATTACTGTATTTTGCCCATGTAAAATGCTTTAGACTGGAAAAAATTACCAAGCATGTTAAAAGTTAGAATTTTAGAACCTTTTGCAACATTTAAAGATAACTTTAAATAAAGTGCTGTAGCAAAGCACTTTTGGGAAGCACACAATACTGGCATTACTGGTTTTAAATGGATGGACATCTACTGTGCAATACAACAGTTAAACCAATATAACAAAGATGCGTTACTATTCAAACAAGAAGAAAGCTTGAGTCACAGATATTATATATTAGCATGGGGGTGCAGTACTTCCATATAAGGAGGACTGCAGAGGGGTTGTTCTCATGCAAAAAACATTGCAAATGTATAATTTAATTAAATGTTGATAAGAAAGGAGTTCTGGCATTTAACCCTAAAAATATTTTGAGAACTCATATTTTTTTTCTGTTTTTCCCCCTCCATGCCTGCCTTCCTTAACCTACCCCCCCACAGGCCTTAAGCCCATTCATTCTCAAAGCAAGGCAGCCCTACCTGCACCCTGCAAAAAGTGATAAGAGATGGACATAATTCAGGTTGACACAGAAGAGGCTGCGCTCCTGCCTGCATCTAATCATGCTACTGACACCCAATGAGGGTGTCTTCAGCCTTGTCTATGGGTTATTTTTTGCCACCATCCTCCATACAGGGAACATCCATATTTAACATGGACCTAACCATCCCCTAGACAGAGACTACACATCACCCTTCCCTAATTAGTAGTCCACATCAGTCTGGATGTAGGTTTTGAGGATATTTTTATTTCTTTCCTAACCCCACAGCCTGATGGCTGATGTGACCATTGTTACTGCAGGGATCTCTTGCACTCTCCCAATTACACACGCATTCCCAAAAACCCTCAGTGAAAGCCACCATCACAGGCTTGGGAGCACCAAACCCATGTCTCATATTCTGATTGTATCCTCATTGTCACACAAGTATCCACATATTGTTGGCAGGCAGCCGCCAACCAGATCACCACTCCTGGCAAGATGGGCTCATTGGTATTGACCATTCACTCCCCTTCTTTACATATATCAGTTGGTGCACAGGATTAAGTTGCCGATAATGAGCTGCTTCCTAGGGTCCAGTGATCCAGGGTTCGATTCTTTAAACCTCTACTGCCTAACTATGAGCAAACCACTCTACTCCTGGGCTGCGGATCAGTGCCCTACCCAGGTTAAAAAAAAATAAAATAAAATAAAAACAAAAAATATAGAAACTGACTAATAATTTTACTGCATGTAACTCGTAGCACAATGGGGCACACACAGTACTGGATGGAGGGTGGGATGGTGCAATCCTCTACCCTGGTTAACAAGTCAAAAATAAATAAATAAATATGAATGGCACCATGTAAATTCTTTGGAGCTCATTTTATCTGCTTAACAATTTCTGAAGTGAATGCAATTATTTAACAAAAAAAGAGCAGTTACCTACTGCAAGGAAAACTCTCTTTAGAGGAGAGCACCTCCTGGTCTCTTGGGGTTGAAACTCCTAGCTAGCTTCAAGCCTGTTCCCAAACACTGGTCAGCAACTCTATAAGCAACAAAATTAGATTTGCTAATATACTTACGTCAGTTAAACAATAGCACAGTCAGTCATTCCTGCAAATTAGAAAAAAATACAAAAACTAAACATACAACCACACAGTCTGGCAATCACTTTCAGTGAACATGACCAAAAAAAAGTACTTTAATAGCCTGAAAACTCCTCTAGCATTCCACAAATTTAAAGTCATCAGTCTGCTCCTTCTTATTAAATTCCAGGCATACCACTACAATAACCATCCAAAATAAAGACACAACAGGACATATTTTTCCATGGGGCTATCCTCATTTATTTATACTGCTGTCATGGTCACACAATTAAGTAGTAAGCAACAGTACAAACAGTGTCATTTCCAATATGTGCAATTAATTCTTCATTAATTCTTCATTACACCTGTTTACTCATTTCTGGGAATTACAAGAAAAGTTATCACCATATGCTCCAATAAGTTAAGCACTGTTCTAACATTCGTGTCTGAATAGTTACTAAAACTCCTGGCTTCAGTGCTTCTCACTCCAAACTTCAAATCTACTGGAACCTGCAGAGAAGGCATTATTTATCTGAGGTCACATCATCTCAAGATAAACCCTATCTGATCCCAACCTAGAGTTCAGACAGGTCCAAATTACAACTCCCTATTGAGCTATCAAGACTTGCAATGCAGGATCCCAAACATGGCAAAAAAATATCAAACATTGCTCTTCTTTAAACTTGTTTTTTCTGGGGAGGTAAGCCCCCTGCACTTCCAAAGTGGGGGGCAAGCACCCTACACCACCCAAGTTAAATAATATCTCTGAGAAATGGGACTATTCCAAGAAATGGCAATCATGGACTTAGTATATCAAGTCTAGATTTTCAGTTATTCAGTCTTCACATTCTAAGACACAGAATAGCGAGTCGAGTCTTGAGATTGAAAACAGTCACCCTAAATTATCCTTAAACTATCCTATTACTTCTAACTACAGATTCTCCTTTAATGTCCCCCACTGACAATGAAAACCACCTAAATGTACTACATGGCAATTCTACCAAAACGAACACCATTGTATTCTGCGTCTTTAAATACTCAACCATCAACCTGGCATAACTCTGACATAGTAACAAATTAATTTCCTAGATTTTATCAATACCAGTTCCCTTAAACTGTCAACCTTCCCACTGCTGTCTCCAATGTCTTTGATGCTGACCTTGATACAACCCATGCCTGTACCTCACCAGACATCTCACCTCATATCCCTGACAAGTATTCTTATTCTTTAAAACTTGTGGCACCCCTTCTACAAATCCCACAGTGTTTAGAGATTTTCCAAAGCAAAACAGTGACTTTATTCAGGTTACTTCAGAAAGATCAAATGTAACCCTGCTCTTGTTGATCCCTCTGCCACTACTGCCAATGTTACCTCTGACTCCTACTTTCACCTAAACAACAGGTATTAAAGAAGGCCTTCTCCATCAAAAAACTGTTATAATGAATTATTACTTTAACAAATTATTCAGTAAAAAGAAGAAATAACTCCATCTTCATACCATAAAATAACATTAGAGAAAATTATCAAGAGATTCAACTGCATCATTAAAGGGGTAAGGTTAAATACAAATTTAGGGTTGTTGCCCCGCACTAAAACAGCCATAAAGTACTCTTTAGCCATGTTAGAAAGCTGAAAAGAAATACCCAACAATGTTGTACACTTGTTTATAACAATACCATGTACGCTATCAAAGACCAGTATCCTAGCACATAATTTTACCTCCAGCTTCACACTACTGACCTACCCCATTGTTCCCGCTACCCTCCCACCCAAAAAACAAGATTATTCCCCCTGCAGTAGTACCCAAAACAAAGAACACTGCATCCACTGACATGAGTACCTGTTGAAGGACTTGGATTCCTCCTTCTCAGCACCAACAGTAGCCTGTTCAGATCTCCCCTTGACAATTTTAACCTCATTACTAGACATGTCCACAATGCCTGGAAAACTGTCTCAGTGCACAAAAATGGCCCAGAACCAATCCAGCCATCTACAAGCCCATTACCTTCAAGTGCATTATATGAAAGGTTATATAGCATATCATATCAAATCCATTAACTTACACATATATATTACTTACATGTAATTTTCTGATACTAGACTCTTAATAAATTTGGCTTTTCAAATGCAGAGCTCTCCAAAACCAGCTACTTTTTTCAAAATAAATAACTTCATGGACAATAACCTTGTTATACATACAGCATAACTTCATCTGGTCAAAACCTTTCAAGCAACTCCCCCATGCTGGCATTATTCTTACACATCTCATAAACAAGGACACAAGCAATCTCCAAGCACTTAACCCCACCCAGTTTGGATTTGTCAAGTGCAGACCTTGCCTGGTGAGCCTGGTTGACTTCTTTGAGACTGTCACCAAGTCCCTGGAAGAGGGAAAGTCAGTACACACAGCTTACCTTGACTTGACCAAGGCCTTTGACACAATCTCCCACTCAGGCATCATTGAAAAGCTAACACAACTTGGCGTAAATCCCTATCTCATCAGGTGGGTGGCCAACTTGCTCACCAGCAAGACCCTCAAAGTCAAAATAGGCACCTCCACCTCCAATAGCAGACCTGGCACTAGTGGAGTTCCTAGGGATCGGTCTTGGGACCCCTACTGTTTGGCATCTATTTCTCAGAGGTCCAGGCAAAGACAAAAGGCCTGTGGCTGACCAAGTTTGCGGACGACTTAAATTGGGTGCTGTCATTGACTCCCCAAATGATGTTAACATGCTGCAAGTGGGTCTCACAGCAACTAATGACTGGTGCCAATGTCATTGCCTCAAGCTAAATGCAAAAAAAAAAAAATGTATCATCATACCATTCAGCAAAAACATGACCCCTACTGATTACCACATCAATGGCAACCCCCTAAGCACACAACCTGTGGTGAGAGACCTAAGCACTCAGGTCGATAACAACCTCACATTCGACAATCATATGGGGCAGTGGTCAGAATAACATTTTACTTGATTGATCTCATAAGAAAAGGGACTGCATCCAGAAAAAAAGGATATTATTACCTCTCTATACTCCTCCCTCATTACACCAATAATTGAGTACAACACCCCATTTGGGATGTACCTCTCCAAACCTCTGCACCAACTGGAAAGGCCACTGAAGTACCTCACAAAGAGAATCCATGGCCTCCAACATCTGCCCTATGCAGACATGCTCAAATCACTATCGCTCTACTCGGTATCGTACAGATTGCTCAGGGGTGATCTGTGTCTCGCCTACAAGGCAATCTCGGAACCTGCCTACTAGAGATGCTCCATATGTGTAAGTCTAATTCCTCATGCACTACCTGCTCAAAAGGCCTGAATTTAATATGCGACATCAACAAAATCTGCTGGAGAGACAGGTTTGTCTCCCAGAGGCTGCCCCGTCTCTGGAATAGACTTCCCATACACATCAAACAGAGCACCTCACTGACCCTCTTCAAGCACAACCTTGATGAGTGGATGAGAAACCACAAATTTGTCCCAGGGGTTCCACCTGTGTCCCTCACTGACAAGGGCAATGGGTGCTGACTAAGGTTTCTTTTTGGGGATAAACTCTTGGCTAGGCTTGTAAAGGCCCCAGGGCCATTATGCTAGTAACCACCTATGATCCTATGAGTAACCACAACCCAACAAAAAAAAAAAAACATGCTTTGCCTGCTGGACAGTCAAACGGATATAGTGAAGTGCTCACACAACAAAGATATCTACTTTTCCAACAACAAGCCCCAGGTTCAAGGTCTATGGCTAACTCAGTTTGCTGATGACTAAACTGGAAGCAGTTGTTAGTTCTTTCCTATGGACAATCACATACTCCTGATATAATCTCCTCTGTAACTCTTACACTGATAATTAACAGCACCTGTATCGTGTCACAAAACAATTAAATACCACTCACAAACCTTTAAACATTGCAGCACTATCCTACTAATCTTAAGTCAGACGTAACAGTGCACAGTGAATCTAACCAGTGGTTTAGTGGAAATCTTGCTACCTTTCTTATAACATTAAAATGTTGTTGGTTCACCACCCTAGCCATATCAAAAGCCAGGAGACATCCACCTTCAGCAGACAACTGTGCTAATCCAACACGTCAAAACTAATATAATGCATGTAGCAAAAAATATTATTCTTAATGTGCACGATTTATAGAAACTCTTTTATAACTTATAAATATTAAGTATCCCAGTAAGCTTTTAAAGAACTCGATGCAATATAACAGACAACTTTAAGGAATAATGTAATGATTTGTGCCATCCAGATCACAAATTCGTATCAGAAATTATTTGCAGCGGATTAACACGGGAACAAGTCTCAGTCTGTTTCTTAACTGCTTAAATAAAAGTAAACATCCCAGTAAAGTCCTGATCACTACGGGCAACGCCCGGATCACTAACCAAGGGAAGCAATCACAATCTGATTTGGCCACAAAAAGCACAATATTGTATGCAGGGAAGCTGATAAGTAAATTAAGAATCCGATTTCTATCTGTGAAATCCTGACTATGCAAGAAAATAAAACAAAACACAGCGCTCCAATCACTCACAGAAGCATCTTTTGTTGTTACAGGATGCCCTGTGCCAGCCATTTCAACAATCTCCGCCTTGCCTCTGCACTTGCCACATATCAACACCTATCGGAGAATTAACCACTCATAAAACCCAGTGCCCAAAAGAGTCCTCATCCCACTATTTCTGTACCATACACAAGTAATGGTGTATTTATTACTACAGAGAACTCCGCAGTCCACCAAGCCATGCAGTGGGAGAATGGAGAGATGGATAAAGAGCAAAAGGAATATGATATGCTTACGATGCCTGGCAGGTTGGCGTATTTGGGGTCTGCTGCCATGGCAAGATGCTGACTTTGCTATTTTAAGGTCGGAACCACCAATACAGAAGGAACACTGCTATACGAACACCGTGAACAGCAGCCGAAAAAGATACCCGGCCAAATATTCCGCCACCGAAACAAGACCTGGCAAATGTCAAAAACACCAAAGCCCACAAGAGCCCACTCTTCTCGCGAGATCTTAAGTCATTTCGTGAAAACGTTAAGGTGGTGTCTTTAAGCAGTTTTACGGCTCGTGTGGTCTTTCGCCGCATGGTATTATGGGAGATGGAGGCTTTGCTCGTTGATAGGATAGTTTTCAACTGTGTAAATAGTACTTGTAAATATGATTGCTATGTTTAAGGTATGATTGTGTGACGGAACATACCTCTCAATTGTACAGATCTCGCAGAATGTCCAGGTTTTTGCCTCATATTTTTGGTGTGCTCCTCCTAAAATCTGAACCTTTCTGACAAATGGCTGAGGATTGAAGTAATTAAATAATGACAAGTATTTGAGTTTTAAGAATCCACATCCTTCAGAAAATTCATGCTAATACAAAACCTATTCTGTCAACTTTCTAAGTTTGTAACAGCAATATTTAAACTCTGTCCCCTCATAATTTTTAAGCTTTGTCCAGACAGTCCAGATTTTTTGCTCAAAGAGGTATGCAGAAGACTAGTTACTATATTCAGCATTAGCAAGCGTTTAAATACAATACATTTGAGTAAAATAGCATACAATTTGTTTTTCGTAAACTGCACTTTAATTTGGAGCATATTATTCTAGTTACTGGATTCTAACACATCACTTGCGTTTGTTAAAATTTGTAGCATATTATTCTAGTTACTGGCTGTGGTGGTGGTGCTGCGGTAGCGCTGCTGCCTCGCAGTAAGACGTCCTGTTTGATTCTCAACTAAAGCATTTTCTGTATGGAGACATGCGTGAATGGGCGACCTTCGTTGAAGGTTGTGCGTCAGGGCTGGCAACTCAGTACGTAAAATCTACTGCCAATCATTAGCGGACCGGAGTTCCGCTGTGGCGACCCCTAACCGTGAAAAGCCGAAAGATACAACAACATTATTCTAGTTACTGGACTCGAGCACCATTTTTTTTCTTGTGTTTGTTAACTGGGCGGAGCACTGATCTCTTTTTTTTTTTTTTTTTTTTTTTTTACACAAGCTAAAACCACTGTTAGGTGAAAATACCTTGCTGAGATTGATCTCAAATTCTTTGCTAGAGTGTCAAAGGGAAACTTAGTGAAATACAGTGGAGGCTGTATCACAAATAAGCACCGCATCGAATGCAGTAGCAAACCCAAGTTATAGATAGGGTTGCCACTTCTTCTCAAATGCCCAAAGTGGAATACGTTTTTATGGAAAGGTGAGCTTTTGCAGGACAAACCATACCCACAATCAATGAAAATAGCCTTCACTTTTTCTGTCAAAATAAAAGCTTTCTCTTATATAATGTGAGTTATTTCTATTAATTAACATAACATTAAAGTGTGTAAGGTACAAAATACGTTTTTATGCAACTATTGGTGGAAACTTAGAAATTATTGTGTTCAAAAGCCTCAGGACAGTTGATTTGTTTTGTTTTCATATTTTATTTAGGCTACAACAGCCCAAATGGGGACTGTACTGCATAAAGAGAGACGGGTGGTAACCCTGTTTGTATATGCAACAGTTGATTGACCGTTGCGAGCATCCTGAACTACCAGAGCTTTGGAAGTGTCCTCTTTTTAAGTCTGAAAAATCGTACGTTCTGCAGTTCAAGGGTTTGATGCACACTCATTGTTATATATATATATATATTTTAATTTCCCATAGTTCATAATATCAAATCATATTAATTCATCAAAATATTTTTTGTACGTATGAAGAAAAAAGATCTGATGTTAATCTTCATTATTTACTGATGGGTGTCGGTTCTGTCCTCGGCCGAGTTGGCCTTGTAGCAAGCTCGTGCCAGCCAAAAAACTCTCGAGCTAAGCTTTTACCCACAACGCCGTTCTCCCTGTTACCTCAGATCTCGTTTGCCATGTAGCCGTAAAGCCGTGTCAAGCCAATTCTCAGTGAAATACTTAGTCTTTTTGATATAAAACTGTTTTGTGTATTTGTTGACTTTAAATTTCACTCTAAACTTCTTTACTTAATCTACCGCTAACTTTTTGCCCATTCTTAGTAGTCCTTTCCATATTTTTTCCTTAAATACCTTATGGTAATCTCTAGTACCATTGTTGGTATGACCCTTTCCCTTTATCCTCTGTGGTAATCTTCGTTACCATTCCTGGTATTTTTGTCCTTCACTTCCCTACTTCAAAAAAAAATTATCTTTTACTTTTTTCTGTATCGTTGGATATTTGAGTTTTTTTGATAACAGGTCTGAGAAAAAAGGAGCATCGGGTTTTAAACAATACAAGTGTAGTCGCAAAATGCCTACTAGCGATACCCATACTTCTTGTGTATACTGTTTGGGAGTTCCCCATCTTTCTATACTGCCTCCTTGCTCTATTTGTTTGGGGTTCAGTTCCCGAACTCTTAATGAAAGCAGAAACAAACTGATTTTGAAGAGCCTCCTTAAGACGCCCTTCTTAGAGGCTATCTCTGCTTCGGAAGGCTCACCATCTCCAAAAGAAGAGTACAAGAGAGCATAAAAAGAGACCACATTTGGTTCCTTCTTCACCCTCTGGAGCTAGCAAGCAGGAACCGAGACCAAGTTTTTCCAAAAATGACTTATTCGGCTTCAGAGTCGAAACCAGCCTCTTCGGCACCATCCTCAGTACTGTCAACAATCACCATATCGACTGTGCCTAGTTCGGTGCCAACTACTACGGCCATGGCACGGACCTTGCCAAAACTACAAATTTTGACATCCACACCAATTACGGCACCTGTTTCATCAACAGCATCGACTTTACCCACAATGGCTGCCTCAAATTTGGACACCTCTGCCTTATAAGTCTCCAAAATCGAGACATTGGTGCTGTTAGACCATGCTGCACGGACCGGTACTCCCCTTCAGTGGACCTTTTTCTGGGGCAGAAATTTAGCCATTTTTTAGAATGGCCATAGTCACCATTGGGGATATCCACGAGATCGACCAGGAGCCTCTCGGAACTGGACGTGGTGCGTCTTGTGGACCAGCTGCTGATGACCAGAGGAATTGCTACACCTTCTAAAACCCCATTCCCCTTTGGACTTGGGACTTTATCTCCACGGACTCCTGCTTATTCTCCTTTGACCTCCTTGCAGGCTTTGAAGTATTCAGCACTGATGCCTTTCTCGGTTCCCACTCCTTCGGTGCCACTAATGGATCTCACTGTGGCCCCAGAGCCATCCCTGTGGCCTTCGACTCATTCAGAGCCAGGCCATCCTCGAGTTCAGGACTGGACTGCTGGCTCCTTGGCATTGGTTCTAAGGACGGAACTAACACCTATCAGAAATGAATGAATGAAGATGAACAACACAGATGGAACGTTATGATAAGAACATAACTTCTTTTTATGTACTCACCATAACATTCCATGTGAGTTGTTCATCTCGCCTTCATTCATTGCTAATGGGGTTCGGAACCGATCCTCAGTTCCGACTCGGCCATTTTCTAAAGCTCAAGGTCCCCAACCAGCTCGTGGCTCACTCCCTCCCAAGATGCTCCAGGGTATTCCCCAGATCTTGTTTGCTGGTAAAAACAATTTATATATATATATATATATATATATATATATATATATATATATATGGGTCTACCTGATAACACCGACACCACAAAACTGAAAGTTCAAAAACACGAAACTTCACATGCCCGACAAACCACAATCCCGATAATCAACAAACAAAACAAATCCCCTGTCCAAAAAGCACACACACAACACAAGCACACCAAAAACCTTACAAACCTACACTAAACCTTACATACACAACTTTCTATGCACTAACCTTAACCCAAAGCCTAACCCTAAGGTCCGCCACTATCGTACACTCACCTAACTCGCGCCCTAACCCTAACTCACTTAACCTGCCCCTAACCCTACAGTCTGTCACTATCGCACACTCACCTGACCCGCGCCCTAACCCTAACTCACTTAATCCGCCCCTAACCCCACACTTACCTTAACATGTCGGTGTTCTCAGCGTCGGGATTTTCAACTGTCGATCATTTCCGTTGTCGATCTTCCGGTGTTGGTGTTCTCGTTGTCGGTGTTTTGCAGTTTCGGTGCTATCAGGTAGACCTATATATATATATATATATATATATATATATATATATGCATATATATACATCTATGTGCCTATACAGGAATCTTCTATTACTTCATAATCTAAGAAGAGAGTCAGAGGTAACCATATACAAATTAGAAAAACCTCTTGATCCACCAGGAGTTAAAAAGGATGGGGACAGGAAGTAAGAATGAAGGCGAGATGGACAACTCACATGAAACGTTATGGTGAGTACATAACTTCTTTATGTATAGTTGTCCTGTCTCGCCTTTATTCATTACTAATGGTACAGCATCCCTAGTACCATCTTTCTTGGGTGGCTCACGGGAGGACATTCTCCAGAACAGTGGACCCAAAGGAAGCCCTGTCCCTGGAGGCCAAATCCACTTTGTAATGAGTAATAAAGGTAAGAGGTCTTGCCCACAATGCTGCCGCGCAAATGGTATCAATTGGTACACTTGCACTGAAGGCAGAAGAGGTAGAGATAGGTCTCATAGAATGAGCTCTTATGTTGTCTGGAGGTTGTTTATTCAGTGAGTGATAGGTATATGAGATGCAATCTGACAACCACATGGACAGAGGGTCTATATTAGATCAGCGAACGCTTAAACAAGCAAACGCTGATTGATCTACCTTATTTTAGCGAAAGTTACAAATATCGAAGCAACAGAAACTCGAATTTTTTCCTAGGGAAAGAATTCGGTTGTCCGTTTCTGTTGCTTCTGTATTTTCAGTGCTGTGGTGGAAAGTTACGGGTCGGATTCAGGTAAGTGTGCAATTGTGTGGATGTGAGTGTTAGGTTGGGTTAGGTGAGTTAGGGTTAGGGCTCGGGTTAGATATGTGTGCGATTGTGTGGACATGAGGGTTAGGGTGGATTTAGGTGAGTTAGGGTTAGGGAGCAGGTGAGGTGAGTGTGCGATAGTGATGGACCTTAGGATTAGGGTTTGGGTTAAGGTAAGTGGATAGTTAGTGGTGTGTGCATAGTTTAGTGTAGGGTTAGGTGTCAGATTTTAGGTGTATGTGTGTGGATTTCTGTTTGTTTGGTGTGCTTGTGTTGTGTGTATGTGTTTTGGATCAGCGATTTTTTTCCCTAGGAAAAAAATCGCTGATCTGACAGTTCGAGATTGTAAGCTTTCGCTTACATAAGGTTGATCAGTCAGTGTTCACTTTTTTAAGCGTTTGCTGATCTAATATAGACCCTGGACAGAGTGTTTTTTGCTACTGAAGCTCCTTGGAGTCTGAAAACAATTGATCAGTTTTTCTTAAATACTTTGTTCTGTGTAAGTAGAAACATAACTGTCTGTGTACATCAAGTTGGTGTAACATGTATTCTACCTTATTGCCATAGTTGGGGGAAAAACTGGTAAGTCTATAGATTGATTCAAGTTTGATTCTGAGCACACTTTTGGTAGAAAGGATGGGTTTATGTGAAGTGAGACTCTGACAGACTGAAACAGCATATATGGGGGTTTAACGGATAAAGCTTGTAATTCCGAAACCCTTTTAGCTGAAGTGATAGCCACTAAGAAGATCATCTTCCAGGTTAAGAATTTCAAGTCACAGGATGATGCCGGTTCAAAAGGGGGGAGAAATATCCGGGATAATTCAAAATTTAGGTCCCATGGAGGTAGAGGTGGTTTAATGGGTGGTCTTAACAGGTTATCACCTCTCAGGAAAGCTTTACAAAGCCTGTGTGACATAACATTGGGTCCTCTTTCTCCAAAGTGAAAATTAGAGATCGCTGCTAACTGTACTCATATAGTAGCTGCAGCTGCACCCTCATTAAAAAGTTCAGATAAAAATTCCAGTATGGAAGATATAGTTGCAGGAAAAAGGGTCAATATGATTTTTTATGGCCCAGAAGAAAAATCTTTTCCATTTGCTGAGATATAACCCTTTCGTAGAAGCTTCGTGAGAAGAAATCAGGATATGTTGTACGGAGGTAGAAAGTTTAGGTAGCCTGGCTATGTTTGGAATTAGAGCAGCCAAGCTGTCAACTTGAGGGTTTGAAGAACTGGGTGGAGCATGAAAGGGCGGAAAGGTGTAAAGGAGACCCGGGGACGATCATGAACAAGTGCATCCCTTGGGGATTCTCCCAGAGGGGGGATTAGGGCAAGGTGTTTATGGATGTGGCAAAAAGATTGTAGCAAGGCTGGCCCCATTTTTTGGAAAATCATTTCCGCTATGTCTTGTTTCAGGGACCACTCGTGAAGCATCAGTATTGCTCTGCTGAGTTTGTCTGCTATGACACTGGATTTTCCAGGGATATGCATTGCTATCAGAAAGCGTTGGGAGGAGGTTGCCCACTGCCATACTCTCAGGGCCTCTTGACAAAGGGGGCAATATTAGGTTACTCCTTGTTTGTTTATGTATCATACTACTGACATATTGTCCGTCTGGATCACAGTTGTTCCCAGAGGAACAGAGTCTTGAAATGCCTGCAATGCAAAAAGCACTGCTTTCATCTCTAGGGCATTGATGTGCAAGTGGGCCTTGTGATCCTGCCAAATCCTTTGGACTGTTCTTCCCTGATAATGTCCCCCCACCATATCTGGGAAGCATCCATGGTCACTGTGGCGATCGGTTGTGGAAGAACAAAGGGTCAACCTAATGTTACCTGATCTGACTGGAGCCACCAACGAAGGTCTCTCCTGCAAGACTCTGTCAACATAATGAGATGTGACATCGGAAGTTCCTGCATGGACCACTGAGTGAACAGTAGCCATTATAAAATTCTCATGTGCAGTCTTGCTAGGGGAATGACACTTATTGTTGCTGCCATGATACCCAATACTTTCAGAACTGTCCTGCCTGAGCCTGTTTTGAAGAGAAGGTCTAGAACCTGTATCCGTAAGGCTTGTACTCTATCTGGCAGAAGCTTTACCGTCGTTATTGTTGTGTCTAAATCTGCGCCTATAAAAATTATGTGCTGAGATGGCAATAAGGCAGATTTTTCGTAGTTTATTTTGTTGCCTAGGTGAGAACAGAGTGTCATAGTGGTGTCTCTTGCTTTTGTTAGATGCTTAGGGGTGGCATTTAGGAGCCAGTCGTCTAGATATGGAAACACAAGGAATACTAAACATCTCAGGTGAGCCATAACTACTGCCATACATTTGGTAAACACTCTTGGGGCTGTAGTGAGGCCAAAGGGCAGAGCTCAAAATTGATAGTGACTGGCTCCAAGCTGAAAGCGCAGATGGCTCCTGGATGGCCTATCCATTTTTATGTGGTAGTACACATCCTGGAGGTCTATAGAGCACATTCAATTGTCTTTTCCCAGAAAGGGAAGTATCAGCTGCAGTGTTACCATCCAGAACTTTGTCTTCTTTACAGATTTGTTCAGTCTGCTGAGATCCAGTATTGGTCTCCAGTCCCCTGATTTTTTTTTTGGAACCAAAAAGAACCTTGAGTAAGTTCCGGATCCTATCTGGTCTGTGGGGACCTTTTGGATGACTCTTTCTTTCTAGCAACTTCTGTATTTTGAGTGTTGCTTGTTTCCTGTCACTGAGTGGAACATCCGGAATGTTTTTTATGCACGGGGCGGGAAAGGAAATGGAGTAGACTCTGGATATGATACATTGCACCCACTTGTGTTTTGTTATTCTCGGCTAGGCATTTGGGTAGAAAGAAAGTCAACCCCCAACTGCCTCCAGAGGGGGACAGACGGGCCTCCTTTCAGGAGTGCTGAAAGGGCTTACCAAAAGACTCTCTGTTGCCCTGGTTCTGTGGACCCCTGCTCCCACTGCGTGGCCAGTGTCTTCCATTATTGCTTCCCCCTCTGCCCCTGGCGGAAGGCTCACCATATGTGTATTGGAAGGCTTTCTGGGATTTTCTAAACCATATTTTTCCTCCCCTTTGACCTTTGGGATAAGGTCTAGAAGGTGTGGAAAAACAGACTCCAATGGCAGAGAGAGTCTTTCCTTCCTGCTCACACCTGGTTAGTGTCTCTTTCACTTTAGGCTCGAACAAGGATGAGCAGTCGAAGAGGGCGTTAACAAAGGGTGACTTGAAGGGTTCCACAAAATTACACAGGCACATCCAGGAATGTCTCCTGAGGGCAATTCCTGAACCCACTGACCTACTCGCTTCATCGGCTGCATATGAAACAAGTCTCAGTTAACTACTGAATTTAAGGTGGAGAGCTGGGAGGGCACTTTGTCTGATATCCGCACAGTTACTGAACCTTGAAGAGTATCTCCAAGCTCCTTCAGAAGATCTTTCTGTAACCTGGTGAAATGAGTAAGATAATTCAGGGACCTGAGCGTGAAGGTCGCTGAAGAAACCATGCGCTTTCTATATCTGTCCATCATACGAGACCCTCTGTTGGGAGGATGGACAGAAGTGGACATTTCAGACAACTCCTTTTTGGTGTCTGCAGCCACCACCATAGCATCTACTGGGACATCTTTACTAAGGAAGGTCTTATCCACAGGGGAAGTGATGAATTTGTTTGGGCACTGTAGAACAGGCTCCACTTAATCTGGAGACTTCCACGCCTTTCGACAAACTAAATCCATAAGTTCATCAAAAGGCAGAGATACCCAAGTGGCTGAAGGGCAAGATCCAAAGGCTTTTAGGCAGACAGACTTCTCATCAGTAGGGTTGATGGACTTTCAGCCGCCTCTCTGTTTAAGGATTTCTGGTATGTCTGCAAAGGAGACATCCTCAGAAGGTGACTGTGGGGACCCTTCTGACTCATCGAAGTCTGTGATGTGACTGATTCCTCTGGGGAGTCCAAATGCTTCCTCTTACATAATCTCTTGTGAGGGACCTCTTCAGCAGGGCATTTTAGAGAGTTTTCAGAAGAGATGGGTTCATCCATTGGGGGTTCCTGAGGCCATGGGTCTCCACGTCTGTGTGGGATCAGTTGTGCTGAGACTGACATGGGTGATTTCTGGGGAGAAATGACAGGACCTGAGAGTGGAGCTGCTCAAGGGGACAGCATTCTCCTCATCACCTCGAAAGCCCCCCCAAGACCCGAGGAAGCCTCCGGCTCCGAAGAACCAGAAGGCCCCCCCAAAGCCACACACAGGAAGGGAAGAAAAAACCCTCTAACCTAAGCGGGCTAACGGAAAACCACTCTCTAATTTAAACAAGATAGTTATATGTGGAATGACAGCGGCAAAAAACACTTAGCAAAAAATTACAATGAAAAACAACTTTTTTTTTTTTTTAACTGAACCGCACATCACTCTGAGAACTGTAGAAAAATACTGGGCCTCTAACTAAAAACGGGCCCAGTAGCTCTCTAATTAAAAAGGATCCAACAACTCTTTTAAATAACACACCTGTAAGGCTAAATTAATACTAAGCCAAAGCAAACAGTAATAGCTCACAGTAAAGAAGTTGGGGTAGGATAAACTGTAGGCTTCAAAGTAAAAAGGATGGCCTAAAGATAAAAGGAAAAATAGCAGATGCAGTCTAAACTGTGATCAGACTACCTAAACTACTCGTACACACTTTAAAAATTTACAATCCTAAAACTGTTGAGAAAAAAGTGAAGAAAAATCAAAACTTAGCCAGAGCCAGTTGAGGAATGCTCAATCTTGTTTCAGCAGCAAAAGAGATCTGGGGAATACCCTGGAGCATCATGGGATAGGGATTGAGCCTAGAGCTGGTCGGGGACCTCGAGCTTAAGAAAACACCCAAGTCTGAACCGAGGATCGGTTCCAAACCCCATTAGTAATGAATAAAGACGAGATAGAACAACTACACATCAATTAATTTCATCATAGCTCTCAACCTTCCATATCCAACATGAGGAACACAGCCTCTCATAATATGGAACAAATGGGCAAAATGTTGAACACTTACAAACAATGACAGGAAGCTCACAGAATAGTTAAAATCATAGCCGGCTTTAGTCGCCAGAGAACCCAGTGGTTTCTGGGGGACCCAGCTACAACAATTTATCTTATCTTAATATTTTGTCACGTCTGTGTAACCTAAGGCTGTGCAGCAATCTTGTATACCTAATAAACCAGGTGGGTAATAATTAATCTTATTTGGATGGATGGATAGTGCCATTTGCTTAGTTAAACCATGCTTGTAGATGTTCTGTCCACTAAGGTTAACAACATAGCCAGCTTTAGGTACCTGCATTATCTGTGGCTACAGGGGAACCCTTAATCATCCTTGAGTGTGTAGGTGTCCTACAAAAACTACTGTTGGTTGGGGAAAAATGAATAGGAAAAATGTATTCATTTTGTGATTAAGCTTTTTAACCTGAACAGGGCTGTGATATGACCCTGTTAGAATAAAGCTGATAATGAACATGAGCAATGCTAGCACTAGAGATCAGCACCCCAAGATGATCACAGTGCATACCTTAGATTGTAAGAGGAGCTGATGATTCTGATCTTCAGGGATGGTTTCTCTTTCAGGGAGTTTTATAAATACCAGCAGAACCCCAGATACTATAACTCTCAACTTCTTTCCTGAAGAATTCTGAACAATGACAAAAATAGTAGCAGACTAAAGATTAAAAATCACGAACATGTTTTAAATATTACTCTAATTCACTTAAAAAGTTAACTGAATTACACCATTTGAATCAGCAATTCTTTGGACAATAAGAAGTAGAAAACTCTGATGTTTGGATTTATTGACTGCCTGTAATCCTGAATGATTGCCAGCAAATCAAATCAAAATTTTACGAAGGACAGAGCAAAATTATGAGGGAAATCAGGGAAGCTCTGTGAAATCTGGGACAGTGATAGATATGCATTACTCAGTGAGGTAAATGAGTGACTTAAACCTGCTGTTGTTTGATGACTGCAAAACAGCAGTTACTGATGTGGTGTGGCAGTACCAGTGTTGCATAATGTTTTACATATTTGCTGAAATAAGTACAAAAATATTATCACTGCAGCTTAGGAGTGTATGTGTGTATGTATATAAAATATCAGTGATTTTTATCTGTGCAGACACCCAATAATGCCAGGATACATACATTATTCTTCTAGGTATTAGACATGCAACTAACAAGTAATTATATTTCAAAAGTAAAGCATATTGTGTATCACAGAACATTCAGACACAGATCTTCTCAGAGTGTGGTGGCCCCCACTCCCTAGACTGTATACATGGATACAGGGGGCTGCCTTAATCACCGTTGACTGTGTTGGGGACCCTCAAAAAGTGTTGCTAGTTGGGGAAAGCTGAGGAGAAAAACTGTATTAATTTTCTGATTATGCTCTTTAACCTGACTAAGGCTGTGATATGACCTTTTTAGGATAAAGTTGATAATGGCCTTTGCTCTCAATTACACCCATTCTAAAACCAGCCCTGTTCAGATGTGTGTATACAGAAAGCAGCTGTAGGTCATGTTGGGTTGGGGAGGAGTGTGTGCTTATTACTACTTTAGTCTGCATTACAATCAAACCTTAGAGATGTGCACAGGAGGTCATCATAGCTTGTGTTGGACTGGTGACAGTGTGGTCATTGTTTCCCTTATTTTTCTCACAGACCTCAGAGGTGTACAAAGAAAATTACTGTAGCTTGTGTAGGCATAACTCTCAACCAATCAGAGACAAATCCAGAAAAAATCAGGCACAATCTGGGCATTTTTAAAATATTAGTTCTATTAACTTGAGACAGTAACAGAATAAGAGAATGTGAATTAATACACCTTTCCTGAAGGAAAGGTCTGTAACTCTTTATTGTCATTATTTATTACATATAATTCACCACCTTTCCTCCAAAAGGCACCATTGTTAGGAGGGATTAAGAGGGGCAGGGCTAAAATTTGAGTCAATCAGGGACAACCCTGAAAATCAGGGACAGTTGAGAGGTATATGTGTAGGGGTAGTGTACTGTCTAGGAGCAAAAAATAGAATACATTACTGTAATCATTATTTTTTTTCACTTTCCTCACAATCACACAACAGGCATGTATATCGGCAGCTGCTTTTGGGGATTAGGGGTTAGATGTGATGAAGCATGCTATGTATATGTATGTCATCAGTCACTTGAAATACATGACTGTGGCAATTTGAACCTCTGCTTTCATTTCAGTCTAACAACAGAGAGAAGTATAGACATGGACTCTTTGTGTGTGTGTGTGGGGGCAGGCATTATTCCAAGATAGGACCAGTGTGTGTTTCCTCACAATTGGCTTGTTAGTTTATTTTGAGCTACTATTTTTGTCAGCTTTGAACATTAAGTTTTGGTCACAATTTATGTCTTTCCTGAAAAGAAAAGACTGAACTTCTTTTCTTATTCTGATTTTTGTTTATGCCGCAGTTGAGTTAAAATGCTCAAAAATGCATCCCAGGACATCTATAACCCCTATGGTTTTTAGGCACACTGGCTCAGTTGAGTTATTTCTTAAATGGTTATTACTGTGCTGTGGTAGTCAGGAAAGGTGTGCTGCAAGGATGCTAGGAAAACTAAAACTGAACAGCAATGCGGTGGTGGTGCTGCGGTAGCGTTGTCGCCTCATAGTAAGACGCTGACCGGTTCGATTCTCAGCTAGAGCATCTTCTGCGTGGAGACATGCGTGAATGGGCGTACCTTCGTTGAAGGTTGTGCGTCAGGGCTGGTAACTCGGCACGTAAAAATCAACTACCAATCATTAGCGAACCGGAGTTCCACTGTGGCGACCCCTAACCGGGAAAAGACGAAAGACACAAACAAACAATCATAATTTTTTTTCAAGCCATTATTGGATGAAAAGGTTGTGTGAAAAGAAAAAGAAAATTAAATGCACTTTAGAGCATATAGAAGGTTTTGGTTTCTTGAAAAAGCTGAAGAATAAGGCAAAATGTGAAAAAAGGAAGCTAATAATGTGCATGGTATGGAGAGCACAAGATGGGGGAAACAGAGATCACTGGAGAGTATGTGTGTGTGTGTGTGTGTGTGTGTGGGGGTGAAACAATAGGTAGTCCCTTGGCCACCATTTCACCTAAGTACAGCCCTGTGCACACATTTTCTGCAATGCATCATTGTTGCAACTAAATGCCAGTAACTGTGAATGTCCCTGACATGGGCCAACGTAGTGGGTACATAGGCGTGTTGTAATGTAAGAGCATTGTAGCTACAGGTCATTCTGAGCGTACTATTCTTGAAAGTTTGCAGCATGAACTAAAAGGTTGCTTAGGAGGGGTGGCAGTGACAGAGCAATACTTAGATTGGAAGTGCCTAGGGGTCCCTCAACTTGACATTTGTTGAGGCCCCTCAAAATGCTAACACCGACTCTGGTTAAAATGTGCTATTTTATATCTATAAAAAGTTCTTTTATGAATTAATATGATTCAGTACTATACAACATGGATATCAGTTTAAAATAAATCTTAACAGTTTCAAGATAGTGGTGATGGCATATTCTAAATGTTTAGGAATACCATTTATGTTTGAAATCACGCATCATGCTACTGTTGGTCAACTGAAATGACTCTTGCTTGTGGTTTATCTGAGTTTATCATCACTGACAATGGAAACTGGTTTATATTATACCAAGTTCATCATTTTTATTTTCAATATTTGCCCTGTTGTTTGCTGACCATCAGACCCTTTCTCAGTCTATCATCCCTTTTCTTCCTTTCACCAAGTGAAAGCAGACCAAGAGAAGTCATCGTTAAGGCAGGCATTAAGGGTGGTTCTCCCTAGCCCTAACAGCACACACCCAGCAGGGAGCTGTGGAGGGGAATACAGCAGGCTGCCAATGAAGGATGCTCCCCTCACTTCTGCATGGAGTGTTTAATCCAAGTAACCTTGCTCACTTACTCGCAGTATGAATGGTGGTCTTTCTGGTTTCAACCAGGGAGATGATATTGCTCCATGTGCCTCTGAGTGCATGCAACCCCCTTTGTTGTTCCCTGCAGAGACAAGTGGACCATGACTCTTCACTCCTTCTACTTCCTACCTGTCTCTGCCTGGGCTTCTAATTGAACCACAGGTTACCTGGACGACAGTCAGGGCTCCATCCCTCTGTGCCACAGAGCTAGGCATGAATTCATAATTTTTTAAGCAAAATGGTGCAATCTATTCCATTAATTCATCAGGGCATCCTGTGAGGAATGGGTTGGCCAACAGATTTGTTCAAGCTTTCAAGGAGATGTACAGAAATTGTCAGGTTCCTTTCTTATATTGTTAACACTCACAACTGCCTGGGTTACTTTTCCCAAAATTCATAAAATCTGTGCTACAATAGAATTTTCAGTGCTTTCTTTTCTTCAATAAACCCAACAAAATTCAGTATGCACTGTCAGTAGGTACACCTTTTGTTAAGCATTCATTTGGCAATTCCAGCAATAAACCATTTTGTTCACAAAAATCTACAGTGTATTTCAGAGTACAACTATTTCTCAAGAACTTCCTTGATGGCTGCACATTGATTAGCAGGTTGGTTAGAGTTCCCACAGTGGGAAATTTGCAGTTGTGAAGAAAAAGTTGGTAAAAGCGATCAGTTTGGGTAAGATTCAGGTACTGCATAGTAATTATACTACCCAGATGCCAGGAAAGTAATATAATAGATAATCAACCAGAAAATAAGAAATAGGAAGAGTGTTGCACCTGTTCAACAAAAGTAGCTCAAGTTTCATCTTTGGTACATGCGATGACTTCCAGTGATTCAGAGGAAACAATAAATCCAATGCATTCAGAGGTGTTTAAAATTAAGGAAAAACTATAGTGAAAAAAATGTCTTTCTGCTTTTTATGGTTGGGGTCGCCACAGTGGATCACCGATCTGCAGAGTGATTGGCAGTGGTGTTTTTTTTTTCACAGTGTCGAGTTGCCAGCCCAGCACCCAACCTTCATGAAAGGCACACACATACACACACGCACCTCCCTGCATGTATTTAAAACTCACTCAACCACAGGGAGGACATGCAGACTTCACACAGAAGGTGCTCCAGCTGAGAATTGAACCGGAGAACCTCTTGCTGTGAGATGACAATACTAATTGCTGCACCATTGCAGCCACTAAGGAAAAAACATAGTGTATATTGTCAAATAACAAAAGTTTGGAAAAATAGAAGAAGCTTTAATTTGCTATTCAGATGAGCTAATAAAACCTCAAAAGCAGGGGCTGAAATGAAGAAAAGGCTAGCCGCGTATGACACTTCCCAAGAAGAGATGTTTTAAAAATATTAGAATTAAATTAGAAGATTAGATTAAGATTAGAAGAAAAAGAGATTTTCTGATGTACCAAACAAACTGGAAGGAATTGACTATATTATTTTTATGGAAGTACAAATAAACAACTGGACTGGTGTTCCACAGTAGGACTGGTTAATTTAGAGGGCTCATCATGTATATTATTCAACACTAGCCATGGGAAAGCACCCAAGACTGATATTAGTAAAGATGTAATCATAAAACTAGAAGGAGTTGCTCCTCACAAAATTGTGATGAAAAGGAAAAAAACTATTAAAACTGGGGACAGCTGGGTGTTTGTGGAAAATAATTGTTCACTATATATATGAGGCAGAAGGGAAGCAAGTTTATGTCAGCAATCAGGGAATGTTGAAAGGCAGATATGAAATCCAAGACACAGTATCCAGCTGTCTTCAGAATATTTTTCCTGGTGGATCAAAGACATTTTTGAAACCAAATAGACTAAGGAGGAAATAAAAAATAGCCAACAGAGTGAGCCAGCAAGCAGAAGTGAACTCTAATGTTCATTCTTCTGACAGTAACAAAAAGCACAGGAACAAACTAGAAGAGTTGGGAGTACTTTGGACTTCAACCAGAGAGAGGTGTTGAGAGTTGGAGATGAACAGGAAGGTGTCCAGCAACATTGAAGAAGTGGCTAAGAATGACTGGATTTTTTTTTTACTTTGTTAAAATGGTGGGTCAACTGTAAAGCATATACTCAATTTTATGCCATTAATGTTTAAAAAGACATGGAAATGACTGAAGAAATAACTGTAAATAATGCACAAGACTCTACAT
This sequence comes from Protopterus annectens, assembly GCF_019279795.1. Taxonomy (NCBI): domain Eukaryota; kingdom Metazoa; phylum Chordata; order Ceratodontiformes; family Protopteridae; genus Protopterus; species Protopterus annectens. The sequence goes on along the minus strand of NC_056743.1, from coordinate 878,183,373 downwards.
ACTTTTGAGAAGATATGTAAAAGAGATTTATATTCCCTTTATAGAGAAAGGGCTGCAAGGATGGACAACTTGACCTGTGAGGAATGTTCCCTATTAGATAAATTATTGAAAGACAAATCCATCAGGGTTATGAAACTAGATAAGGGTGGGGGTGCCATATTAGCCTGGCAAATGATTTATGTTGGTAAAATATATAACATGTTAAAGGATGATTTCTATTACATTGTAGTCTCTAGGAATGAGATTAATATTGCTTATAGGAACACTGATTTATTCCTAGAAGATTCCCTGTATCAATGTATTATTACAACAGAAATTTACATTTTTTTTTGTACAAGGAACCTTACATTCCTACTATATTTGGTATCCCCAAGGTACACAAGGACCTGTTGGACCACCTTACAGGTTAATTGTGGCGGCGCAGGGTTCTAAGACCTATCCTTTAGCAGTATATATTGACAGAAAACTTCAATTTCTATTGAACAATTAACCAAATGTCTTATGAGACTCTTGGGATTTCCTGGTCAAACTTAATAATGATCTTTTAAAAGACTATACTGGTTTCTTCACTGTAGATGTGGACAGGAAATAGGAATCACAGTTATGAAATAGCTGGAAGGGCTACTCATAACTTAACAGAGCGACCCATTTCTGGGATTAACTGGGACAATAGGCAAGCTGTTGAGAAAAGATGGGGAACTGAAGAATTTCAGAGCTAGTTGAAACGTGATTTTGACTTTGCTATGAATCTGGCGGTCCCAAGTGACAGGTATGTGTAAAGCAGAGATTTAAAGATTTTGAGAAGAAGTTGAAGATGCTGCAATTAGAGAATGTGTATTTAAAAGAGTGTATAAAGAGGGGGAAGATTCCCAAGGGACTACGACTGTACAAGTTTCCTTTTAGTGTAACTAATGGTTCAAAAGAATATTTTGCACTTACTGAAATGTTTAACAGACATGGTATAGAACTTTTGGAGATTATTATAAAATTTAACACTGAATGTATTGAGAATTTAATGAGGGAAGTTACTGTATTGGAATAAGCTATTACCAGTGATTTGTTGTTTAGTGAGTACCAGGGCAATTTTGACAGAATTTTTTAATTTTTGGATGACTATGTTACTAACATCAAAATGAAAAAGGATAAAAAAATTAACTAGGGATAATAATGAATATAAGAAAGGGAGAGCCTACCCCCTGAATAGCAAAACATGTACACAAGATGTTTGTGCTGGGGTTGAGATTACAGACTAACTAGACCCAGCATAAAAATGAGGAACATTAGGAAGACGAGGATGTCCCTTTAGAAGTTTGTCAGGGGTTCAACTCTCCCCAGCTCAGACGGTCAGAGTGGCTGAGAAATCAGAGAGGGGGGGTTGGTTACCAACCCTCCCCTCACTCTATCATCTCCTTCCCAAGACCCATGGCAGGAGGCAAGGAAAGAGGATGAACTTCAGGTGTAGAGGCTTTGCATCCAAAATCCCTCAGAACAGTTAGAGAGGAATTCCTCCGATTTGATTGTGGTCAAACATGATGGCAAGGTATATGAACACAGAGGTTTTTATATTTTCAATCACACTGATTTGGACATTGATGCTACATATTTTAGTTTGTTTGAAAAAGGTTTTAAGTTTGTGCCTGGGAACTATAGTAATATTGGTAATGTTATTTTAGACCTTAAACTTTTTATAAGAAAGTTGAACTTGTCCTTCTTGAACAGACATAATGCCAGTTCTTATGTGACATCTAGTTTTAAGAAAAAAAAAGTACTTTTAATCCACCATTGCACAATACTCTACATACTTTCGTGGAGATATGTGAAAGAGGTTTATATTCCCCTTATAGAGAAAGGGCTGCAAGGGTGGATAACCTGACCTGTGAGGAACGTTCCCTGGTAGAGATAAATTACTGAAAGACAAATCCATCAGATTTATAAATCCAGATATGGGTGGGGGTGTCATGATAGCCTGGCAGATGGATTATGTTGGTAAAATATATAATATGTTAATTGATGATTCCCATTACACTGTATTCTCTAGGAACTAGATTAATATTGCTTATAGGAACATTGATTTATTCCTGGAAGATTCTCTGTATCAAGTATTATTACAACAGAAATTTACAATTTTCATACAACAAGGAACCTTACCTTCCCACTATATTTGGTATCCACAAGGTATACAAGGACCTGTTGAATCCACCTTGCAGGTTAATTGTCGTGGTCCAGGGTTCTAAGACCTATCCTTTAGCAGTATATATTGACAGAAAAATTAAATTTCTATTGAACTAGTACCCAAATGTCTGACAAGACTCTTGGGATTTCCTGGTAAAACTTAATAATGATCTTTTAAAATACTATGCTGGTTTCCTCACGGTAGACGTGGTTGACCTGTTTTCAAGTATTTCCCATGATGTCAGGCTAGAGTGGTTTGAGGAAATGTTATTACAACAGCATCTTGATAGAACAGAAATGCATTTCCTGGTAGAACTTATGGACCTAGTGTTGAAAAACAACTTCCTTTATTTTGAAGCAGAATATTATAGACAAGTGTGTGGGATAGCCATGGGGCAGCATGTGTTCTCATTTTTGCTAGTACTGTCATATTGGCCTGGGAGAGGAAGTTTATTATCAACTCCCATTTTGCCCACTGTTGGTCTTTTTACACCAGGTACCTGGACGACATGTTTTTTATTTGGAGGGGGGACCCAACGGAAACTGAGGTATTTGTGGATTATTTAACAAATACTACTAATTTCCTCAGATTCACCCACAACTTCAATTCTAATGCCACTCATTTTTTGGATGTCCACCTGTCTGTTGATCAGGGGGTTATGGTTTCTAACATATACAAGAAGGAGACATTTTCTAATGTTATTTATATTTTACTAGCTGCCATCCTATGTACTGTAACAAAAACTGAGTGAAGGGTCAATTTATTAGGGCTGCCAGGATGGTCTCAAATGGAGAACTTTTCAAAAATGAACTGGATAAAATGGTGTCAGTGTTTTTGGACTGGTGATGCCCATTGGATCTGATTAAGTCATTGAGGACAGACGTAGTGGAAAAAGGAGAAGAGAGATACCAGTGTATCCTTGGGAAACCAGATGTAATGAAAAATGTTAGGTCACTGAATGAATTAAATGGTGAGAATTTCCATCAGGGATGACCATTAATTACGATGGTCTCTCCAGCCAAGTAAAACAGATCATAAGCCATAACTGGGCTATATTAAAAATTTATGATGAACTATACCAGTTTTTGGGAGACAAACCCACTTTTATTTAAAAAGTGCAAAAAAATATCAAGGAAAGATTGGAGAAGGGTATTGTGGAGGCCAAGTTAGGCACTCGAAAATGTGGTAGGTGTAAGTACTGCCAATATATTATTGACAAGACAGAGGCACAGTTAAACAATGCCAGCCGAACAACTGCTACATTTAGAAAAGAGACTGTAACTCATCTGGCTTAGTGTATATGGCTTTATGTAACCACTGTTAAGAGGAAGCTCTCTAAAAGAATTTATGAACATTTGTACAATTTGAAAAAAAGGAATTACAACAATGCTTTATTTAGGCATTCTTCAACGTGCACTGGTTTTAAAAATTTTGTTTTTGACATACTGGAAATAGTGTCTTATGACACCAGAGGGGGTTCCTGGGAAAGTAGACTTGAGTATAAGGAACTCCTCTGGCAAATTAAACTAGATGCTACTACAAAACCAGGTTTGAATGACCTGGTTTCTATTAATTATGTGCTTAATTTGAGGTCCACAAAACTATGATTATACTTTCATTTACTTTTTAGTAATTTTTGGTTTTATTACTGACTTAAACTTTGAAAATGTTAGTGTGTACTTTAACTTACTTCAAGGTTTTCATTACATGCTATTACTATTTATTGTGATAGGTTGCTGATTGATTGACTTTAATTTTATTAGCTTTTTAATTAGTCTTATTGACTGTGTTATTTAAGTTGAAATGGCACTCTAGAACTGTAGATGTTCTTCTTGTTTCACTACTGCAGTCATCACACTTGGGTTATCTGCCTGTAGGTAGCCCTCAGTCGGCCCGAATACCAGAGGTTAGTATTTCTGCATCAGATGCTGTCGCTCCAGGACTGACGTCAGGTCGTCAGGGGTATAAAAACAGGCAGCCGATGCCATTACATCAGTCTTTCTTACCGAGGACCCCAAGCAGAAGCAGTTCGCAAATGCAGGTCGGCCGCTACCTGAGTTTTTGTTTACGAATTGAATCATTGTGAAGTCTTCTAAAGTTAAGTACCCCATTGGGGATTCTTTTTTCTTGCTCTAACCGATGTCAGAAAAAGTTAATAATTGTCTTGCCTGTGGAAAGCAAATACCACACCGAGATTTTCATTTTTACTGCATCACCTGTCTAGGCCCAGACCATGACGTACCTCGCTATCGGTTTTGTGCTTTGTTCAACGCCCAAACCATTCATCGTCGGGCCATTATTGTCGCTAAATACTTTTGTTCTCGATCTCTGTATTCTGAAATGGCTTTGGTAAGCCATCAGACTACCGATATTCCGAAAAAACATAAGGATAAAGGCAGAGACAGACTGCACAGGTTCAAAGCTGCTGACGACGCTTCCATTAAGCTAGTCGCCAGTTCGCTGGTACTCAGTGAGGTGCTTTTGCAGACCCTGATGCCCGCTTCAATGGATTTGCAGGCCTCTACTGAGACCCATTCAGAGTCCGGTATACCGCAAGACTCTTCTTCGACTATGGAACCAGTGGATGTCTCTACCTTGGATGGGTCCAGAGCTGCTGAGCAGGCACCGGCTTCTGAGGAAGTTCTTCGTACTACCGATGTTCGACACAAACCAACTACTTCAGTTCTGTCTAAAACTACCAAGTTTCTAAGGCCAAGAGTACACGCTACGTCTAGAAAACTGATGACCAAAGCGCATGCACCTGCTCCCTTGCCACAAAATAAAATGCTTAGAATGGCAGAAGACCTTATTATGCTGATTAGGGGAAGTCAGCCTTCCCCTGCTAAGAGATAAAGGGACCAGTCCCCAGCAGCTTCAACAGACCAAGAGTCCGATGACTCTGAGGTTTCTGATTATGAAGACATGCCCTTATCTGCTTATGAGGATTCTGATGCAGAGGAATCCATTCCCTCTTCCTCTCTTCCAGAGGATTTCTCTTTCGGTGAAACCTTACATAATTTAAGAGAGCATTTCCACTAGGAATGCCAAGACTATCCTCAGTCCAAAAAGAGACTCAGAGAATTTCTAGACTTGCCACAACACAAGCCTTTAGCAATATCACCAGTCCTGGAAGTTGTTGATGATGTCTTTATGGATCCAGTCTTACTCCTGATACTTTATCCCCTGCCCCTAGGAAATCAGACAGGTACTACAGAGTACCTGACTCTCACAAATTTCTTTTCAAAAATCCTACTGCTGACCCAGAGATCATTTCCCAGGGGCCTAAAGGTATCAAGGCAACTACAGCTAAGAATCCCACCCCTTTGGACAGGTATTCCAGAGCTTTGGAGAGATGGGGTTAAGAAAGTATATACCTCTGCAACTCTTGCCACTAGGGCTTTGAATTGTCAGTTTCACATGCTGAAGTACCAACAACATATTATATAACTTGTTAAGCAAAAAAATAGCTACCTTTGCAGACTGTTTAGAAAATAAAGAATTGCAAGAGCTTATGTATTCTGAAAGCCAAGTCAGCAAGCATACATTACAGTGTGGCTTTGATGCCATACAGGCATCTTGCAGGGCAGCAGTCATTGGTTCTGTACTGAGAAGGCATGCTTGGCTTAAGGAGCAGACTTTGCCAGATCATGTCAAATCCAAGTTACTAGATGCACCTTTGAACAAGGACAATCTGTTTGGCACCAATGCAGAAGAGGTTCTTAAAAAGATGGAAGAAAAAGCTAAATCTATGCAGACAAAGAATTCTTGCAAGTACAGCCTCCTAGATTCAGTAGGCATTGCCCCTTGAAATATTGGTCCTTTCCAGCACCCTCAAGGCAATCTCAAACTAGACCCAGGGGAAACAGACCCCACAGACTACAGTCTCAGGGTATGCAGAGATCTAAGCAATGGAGTGCCTCCACCTCTAAAGCAGGGAGTGCTAAACCACCCCCTTACGGAAAGAACTCCCAATGACTTCTTAACTCCATCCCCTCCTCTGCCCAACTGCTTGTGCCCCTAGGAGGAAAACTTGCCCTTCATGCAAAAAACTGTATTCCCATCACCAAAGACTGATGGGTCCTCAACATTGTATCCCAGGGGGTACAAATTTTACTTCCACTCACTGCCAACCCCAAAAGGGTTCCCAGACCTCCCTCTAAACCAGTGGGCAGAGGCTCAAAACTAAGTCCAGTCCCTGCTCTCTATAAGGGCAATTCAACCGGTTCCTGCGGAACAGATAGGTCAAGGATTCTATTCCAGACTTTTCCCGGTACCCAGAAAAGAGGGCACTTGGCGCCCAATACTAGATCTTTCAATTCTCAACACCTTCCTGGTGATACCAAAATTCAAAATACTCACCCTGCAGTAGCTTCTACCTATGCTAGCCAAAGATGCCTGGTTAGTCACCCTAGACGTAAAAGAATCCTGTCTGCACATCCCTATAAGGGAGTCATGCTGAAAATATCTGTGCTTCAGGGCAGGATCTATGCATTATCAGTTCCCTGCACTTCCCTTTGGCTTATCCACTGCTCCCAGAGTATTCACAAAATGCCTGGCTCCAGCCATTGCTTCCTGCAGACAGAAATATTCAAATTTACCAATACTTGGACAACTGCCTGATTCAAGCAGACAGTCAGGAAATGCTGTTGCAGCACCTGACATTTGTAAAAAACCTACTAACCTCCCTGGGGTACACCATCAATGAAAAGAAATCAAAACTAGTCCCCAGTCAAAAGATTGCATTCCTGGGAGCAAACTTGGACACAGCATCCCAGATGGCATTCATCACTCCAGAAAAACAAGCCTATCTGACAGGCTATTTTACTCAAATGGCCACCAGAACCCAGCTATGGGCAAGGAAAATTCTGCAGGCCCTAGGGTTTATGACCTCATGCATCCTACTAATTATATATGCCAGACTGCATATGAGAAAACTTCAATGGTACTTAAAAAGTCTTTGATGCCAACATTCTCAGGACCTGGAAGCTGTCATTCCCATAATACCCTGTCTAAGGACAGAGTTTCTTTGGTGGGCAGCAGCATGCAACCACAACAAGGGATTGCCCTTTACCCAATCCCACGCCACCCAGACCCTAACCACAGACGTATCAGACTATGCCTGGGGGGGGCACACATGGACGGCAAGTGCATTCAGGGGCCACTGGAGTCCAAGTCAAATGCATCTGCACATCACCCAGAAAGAGATGCTAGCTGTGCAGCATGCTCTGACAGCTTTCAAATCCCTACTCTCACCAGGACACCTGCCAATAAAAACAGACAACACCACAGTTATGTGGTACATTAACAAGCAGGGGGGAACCCACTCTGCAGGCTAGCCATGGCTCTGTGGAACACAGCCTTGGACATGCAGGTACATCTGCAAGCTCAATTCCTGCCAGGCAAACAAAACTCACTGGCAGACGATTTAAGCAGAAATCTCCTAGAACCACATGAGTGGCAACTAGAGCCATGCACCTTCAACCTTCTGATTCAGAAATGGGGGACACCAGAGGTGGATCTCTTTGCCTCCCCCTGCAATCACCAGCTCAGAAGATTCTGCACCAGGACACCTCACAGCAGGGCCTGGAAAGTGGATGCCCTATCCTTCCAGTGGGTAAATCTCTCAATCTATGCCTTTCCCCCTCTACCCCTCCTCTCAAGAGTATCGCTCAAGATAAGACAGGACAGACCAAGGACAGTTCTGATTGTCCCAGACTAGCCATGGCAACACTGGTACCCACTCCTACGAAGCCTGTCACCAGTGCCACCCTGGCACCTACACCAGAACCCAACCCTGCTCTCTCAGCAGGGGGGACAGATTTTGCATCTGCAACTGCAAACCCTAAATCTTGCAGCTTGGCTTTTTCCTTGAATTCTCCCCCAGTAACCAGCCTAAGTAAGCATGTGCTGGACATCATCCTTGCAGCCAGTAGACCCAGTACAATGAAATCCTATGCTGATAAGTGGAAAAGGTACTGCTCCTAGATTTAATCTGAAGGAGAGGACACAACTCTGCCCTTCCTGCCTCTAATCCCGGATTACCTAGCAGATCTACTCCACAGAGACCTATCCTTCTCCTCCATTAAGATCCATGCCTCTGCCATTTCGGCTCATTACAACACAGAGCCACCTCTGTTCTCTCACCCTCTTATCAAACAATTCCTAATAGGGGCAAACAACTTAAGGCCACCAAGAAGAGCACCCACCCCTGCTTGGGACCTTAACTTTGTACTGGAAAAGCTCACGCTACCCCTTCCCCCCTTTTGAACCTGCAGCATCAGCAGAGTTAAAATTCCTCTCTTGGAAAACAGCCTTGCTTCTGGCCATCACTTCAGCTAGAAGAGTGTCTGAGCTACAAGTACTTATGGCTGTGGAACCCTTCATTATTTTCCATGCTGACAGGGTTTCCCACAGGACTAACCCTTCCTTTTTGCCTAAAGTGATGTCCAGTGGGGTCTGTATTAGAACATCGAAGGTTTAATGGTTCGAATCACTAAAGGTCGACCTTTAATGATCGAACCATTAAAATTTCAAATGTTCAGGAAAAAAAAATCTAAACGGTGTAGGCAGGGGGCAAGCCCCCCTGTGCCCCCCACACCCCCACTACTTAAATATACCAACTCCAAGACCACACTAAATTGAAGTAAATGGAAATCTCCCCTTACGGAGATTTCAGTTTATCCATTAGACATTCTGCACTTTCGCTATTCTCGTGTCGACAATGTTAGATTCTACATTATTGGCTTTTGAGAATACAGTAGGTAACCATCCAGTGTGGCTCTCAACCAATCTATCCATTTGCCTACCTTCTTCCCTAATCCTCAAAATAAAGAGGAAAGGATCCTGCACTCCTTGGATAGGCACAGACAACTCATATTCTACCTTGATAGGACTAAGCCCTTCAGAAAACCTGACCAGTTGCTAGTCAGTTTTGCAACAGGGGCAGAGGGCAAGGCCATTTCAAAGCAAACCGTTTCCAAATGGATAAGCACATTGCATCTATTTCTGCTACAAGCACCATGGGAAACCAACCCCTCAGGGGGTCAAAACACATTCCACTAGGACAACTTCTACCTCTACAACATTCCTCAGGGGAGTCCCTACCAGGGACATCCTGAAAGCTACTACCTGGAGTTCTGTACACACCTTCACTAAGCATTACCACCTGCCTAGCTTTTCTAAATCCAGGGCAGGTTTTGCAACAGCAGTTCTGCAAGGCATTCTAGCCAGCCCTAACTCTTCTTGACTGCCTCCACCCTTCTTCAGCTTTGGGAATCTACCCAAGTGTGATGACTGCAATAGTGAAACACGAAGAACATAGTACGGTTGTGTGCACTTACCATAAATGTAGATGTTTGAGTGTATTCACTGTTGCAGTCCTGGTTTCCCCTCCCTCCAGCCTCCTGGTTTTCTCTCTCCTTCTCTCTCTAAACTCTGTATGCCTTTTACTACTTCCCCTTTTCAGGGGTATTGGTATTTACTTTTTACTGGTGGTGTTTTCCCCCACCATAACTTAGCTTCCTATTGAGGGGGCTCCTGACATTTAGGGCAAGAAAAACTGATGTAATGGGGTCGGCTGCCTGTTTTTATACCCATGACGACCTGACATCAGTCCTGGAGCGACAGCATCTGACGCAGAAATACTAAGTCTCTGGTATTCGGGCCGACTGAGGGCTACCTGCAGGCAGATAACCCAAGTGTGATGACTGCAATAGTGAATACAATCGAACATCTGCATTTATGGTAAGTGTACACAACTGTACTTTCTGATGAAGTCCTTGTGAAGGACGGAAGCACTTAACTCTTACTTTGTGCTGCAATAAATTTGGATTTTTATCATCTTACCGCTGACTGCTTTGTGCTAGGGTCAACGTGGATTTTGGTAATTTTTTAAAACATTTTTGTTCTTATTAATATTTGTATAAAATTTCCATGCTGTAAATTGTATGTTACATTGTAATGCAGTTTTGTATAGGTTGCAGTCAGGGATATTTTAAATGTGAAATTATGGGAAGTCTTAGTTACTGCTTATACGCTAAAGATATTACAGTAAGAAAATACTTTTTCTTAAGTGTAATGTTTCCAGGCTTTACACTGTAACAATGTAAGAAACTCTGGAAAGATGCTAGTTAAACTTATTATAATGTTGTGATCTTGGGCTGCTGGTTTGGAGTTGTATAATTTTATTGATCACATTATATGTAGAATTAAAATAGTAATTTCACATATTTTACAGGGATAATGTCTAGTATAATGTCTTTCACATAAGCTATGGGCAAGTTTTTTTTAGCATATAGGCTTGGAAAATAAGTCATATTAATGAAATACATGGGAAATGGAAGTTTTTTTGAATCTGCAAAGTCATTTGATATTTTTATTATTTACTTATTTATTTATTTGACATTTGTTTACCGGGGTAGTCTGAGTGGGTCTGCAGAACCTGTTTTCAGCAGAGGCCCGAGGAGAAAAGCTCCACATACAGTGCAATACAAATACAGTATAAGCCAATCAAATACAAATTACATTAGAATACGATACAAAAGTAAGTTGAAAAAACAAACTGTTACAAGATATTGTGATATATTACTACACATCTAGACAATTCTGTACAGTTAAAACATTGCAATAATAGTTACTCTCACCATACATGATGTAGATAGTGTCCAAAAAATAGTATGTAGGTAGTGCAATGTGTGACATTGACTGTTATAGTACATGCAAAACAGAATGTTAGTTGCAATTAGGAAAATAGCAGCCAGAAAGTTAGTGATGCAGATAGATAGTGAGAGAGAGAGAGTTAAGAAGAATAAAAGCAATAACGCCTGAGCAGTAGCTTAAGGATATGGTATAGAAGCAGAGAAGGAATTAGAAGAGCCTTAGGATCTTGCAGTCTGTGAGTGATTGAAATGTGACAAAAGAGGGTGATGAGGCTAGTGTGGAAGAAGAGGAAGACCTGAGCATTAGGCAAGCTTTATGCAGGAGCAGAGCCATGTATTTTTGAGAAGATTTTTTAAAGAGGCTTTGAAATGGGTTAGCCCAGACATAGCCCTGGTAGCTAGAGGTAGTGAATTCCAAATTATAGAGACAGAGTATGAATACAGAGAATGACCTGGTTTTTCTTCTGGGTTTTAAGATAGCTAACAGAATTTTGTCTTCTGATTGTAGGGATTGATTTGGTGTGTAAGGTGTGACTAGAGTGACTAGTGCAGGGCAGGCAGTAGGCTTGAAAATAGGGTTGTGCAAGGTGGATAGCTGAATAAAGGCAAGTTGGTTGGGGAGTTCAAGCCAGTTTAATTCTTGGAGTGGTTTACAGTAGTGTGTGTGATATTTAGAGTTTGTGGAAAACTTTGCAATTTTGTTGTAGCACTGTTCCATCTTGCTTAGGTTAGAATTTTGTAAGTTAGTTAAGAAAGATTTTCCATTAGCAAATGCTGTCAGTGGGATAAAGGAAGCCTATACATGTCACTAACCAACAGAAGTCTGAATAATCTTTTTTTGACAAAAATTACAAAGATTCTTTCATTCAGCTGCAAAATTACTAGCTGTTTTTCTTAGCCAACTGTTTTAACTTGGAGATGTGTTGCCTGCAGGATTCAAGCAATTAATCATGAGAGGTCTGAACACTATGTGCTAAAAGAAATATACAAGGCCCCATGTAATTAACATTTAAATTACATTTGGAAAGCAGTTTAATGAAAATAAATTAAGTTTGAAACTGTGGCTATGAAGAAGTTATAAGTAGTTGCCTCCCTTGCAGCCTTAATACTTTAATGCAGTTAATATACCAGTGTACTATTTACTTTATTTATTTAAAGGTAGCCAGTGCACTTTTCTCTTAGTGCTAAAAGTTAATTTTTATTGAAAGCATGGAAGCTGTTTTTCACATCTGGGAGGTAAAGGAAGATAAGAAAAGAACAGATAACAATCAGTTTGAACTAGCCTATCAAGCTAATTCCTAACATGGAAGACTATTTTACTCACTGCTCTGACTTCAGCAAGGTGAATATCTGAATTATAATTGTTGATGATGAGCCAGCCCTTCCTCTTTTTTCAGAAGAACACGGTAACCTTAAGAACTAATTATTCCTTTATGCCTAAAGTGATATCAGAATTTACTTTGACTCAATGCATCCATCTCCCTGTGTTTTTTCCTGAACCTATAAACATGGGAGATGGAACATTATATATTTTGGATGTCCACAGATAATTCCAAGACTGTTCTAACAGAACAAAACACTACAGCGTTTTGGATCTGCTCTTCATCTCTTTTGATAGAAAGTAAAAAGAACAGCCAATGTCAAAACAGAAATTTCTAAGTAGTTATCCCATTCAGTCCATTTTTGTTACTTCCACTATGCTAAGTAACTTCCTCGGAATGTTAAAGCTCACTCTACAAGTGTTCTGACTACTTCTAAGGCTTTTTGGAAGCTTCCACTTAACAGCCTCCCTTACAGAAAGTCAAGAAAGCTCTGAAGTTTGTCACTCATAGGTCTGCTTTCATACCATCAGGACCTCATGCTTCCTTGAATATATAGTGCACAGACAGAACCTAGAAGATGGCTGTACATTGGATTATTGGTAGGATATGCCCCATTTAGCTATATGCTGTTATAAAAGTGATATATTCAAACATCTACTGTTATATTAAGTTTACTTACAAAAATTAACTTTTCTTGGTTATAGGAAAGGAACATATTTTGATTTCCATTTTCTAGTAATTGCTGTTTTGGCAATCAATAACATTGACCTTAAAAAATCTTTTCTATGTCTAGGCAATTCAGATTCTTTACCCCAGCATAAAATAATTTCCTTATCTTAAGTACTACCATTTGTTACATGAACATTTCCATCAAAGCACTTCTCAGGGATTTTTTTTTTAACTCTGGCAACTCTGTTCACAGTTACTTGTATCTTTCCCATCACACCTCTGGCATTTGCTAACTACCTGAGGAAAATTCTCTGAAGAATACTTGGGCAGATCTTCTGGACTTTGATGGGTACATGGGAGTTTTATAAATGTCTTCCCATTGTTAATTTGTAAAATTAAGTTTCCATTTCCTATTTTCAATCTTTTCTAACCTCCTTTGTTTTTTATAATTATCATGCAATATAACTATAACTTATCCCTTTCTTAACAGCAGCTTCTGTTCTAGACCCAACTAGAAAATATACTAGAGCTAGTATTTCACTTAGTACTCCCCTACCCGTTTTTCTTTGCCTATACCCTGTTACCAATCCCTGATAAGGAAGACAGTCTGTAACTTGCAGTCTAAAAGTTTTGCTTAGCCTCATTCCACTGTTACCATTACTTTTCAAGTTATTTGCTCCAAATACCTTGATCCCTTTGCTAATTTCCTCTGGTAAATTCCATCCCCCTCTTACCTATTTTCTATGCCCCTGTTGGTAAAACTATCCTTTGTCCATTGTTGCACTGGTTTAATTCTTGGAATACATTTTACTGCTTTATGAGTATAATATTCTGATTATTTTCCTAAAGTACTTGCATCCAAAATCCTAATCCATACTTATCCCTTAACCCCCATGTTTTATCATCATTATTTCCCACACTGATTTATGAATATAAGCTTTAACTCTGTAGGTCTAAAGTACTGTCAAATCAGGTAATCATAAACCACCTTGTTCTGCTGGCAGAATCAGCTTATCCTACTTAAAACTCCTGTTATCTCTCCCTCCCAAATAAATTTCTTCAGTTTTTTATTATTATCCACAACTCTTCTTCTAGTTAATGAAAATATACTTGATTAACTTATAAGACTAAGGCAACTAAAATATTTTAGCTCCTGTCTTTTATTATCCATATCCATAATCACGAGCTTCTAGTTTCTCAGTTTTGTATTATCATTTGTTTAGTTTCTTCTCAAATATCCTTAGTTACCATAACCAAAATAATCTGTAATCCATACACCTACATACTTCATCTTATCATGTCCCCATGACCATGTTATAGTAGTAAACATAGATTACTACTGTAGCCTTTGTTTTGTCTTCATTTATTTTATATAATGAAGAGACTTAAAAGTATCTCAGAATATTCCACAACACCAAAATATCTTTTTCTGGATTAAGCAAGTACAAAATAATACCGCCTGCAGATAAAGCTAACTTGTCCTGACTACCATTCCAGCTATATCCATGAATTTATAAATCTCTTATTTTCTTGCCAATGGCTCTAAATATAAAGCAGATAACTAAGAAGAAGAAAAAATATACCCTTCTGCCTTGTTCCCTTTTTACAAGCACAGCGTGTCATAGAGGAACCTTCCCACCTTAATTATTGCCTCTGACCCTTCATATATCTTCCTAATAGACCTTATTATTCAATCATGGTAATGCCAGTTATATCAGCTGGATCTATAGAATGCTTTCTCTGCATCAAGACCCACCAACAATAGCAGCATTTACTTACATTCTGCTTCTCTCTGACTCATCATTGTTCTATTAATGTTGTAGAATGTTTGCCCTGAGAAAATTTCCACTGGTTACCTTAAAATTGCTTAACTAAATTGTACACTGCTGTAATAAATGCAGTTAAGTATTAAGCCTGCTGGGGGTGCACATACTAATAAAACATATTAACGTTTCACAGTTTCAAACATTATTTTTCACTGAACTGAAAGCCACTATCTAGCCAAACTGATGGTAAAGCTCTCTCCAACCAAGACTGAACTTGATAGTCAAGAGGAGAAGGTAAACACTTGCACCAAACCACATTCATCTCATAGTCTCACTAAATCTACACCATCAACATCCACACAAAGAAATACAAAAACATTTGTGGAGGCTCTCAATAATAATCTGCTCAAGCAACAGAGACTTCCAAAGCAGAAATGCAAGCAACCTCCACCCCCCAACACAACCCAAATGACACATAGCCCACAGACTCCGTGTGCCACTCAACCACAGCCAATAAGGCTAAACAACGTACCCAACACACTAGTCATAGGTGACTCTATAATCAGGCACACTGATGTCCCAATCACCAGGCTAAACAAGGAGAAGGATACTGTCAGCTGCCTGTTGGGTGCTAGGATCCGCCACATAACCCACGGACTCAGGTCACTCCACAACAAGTACAAATATGACTCTGTCATTGTCCATGTTGGTGTGAATGACCTGAGACGTACCTCCCTGGACTACATGAAAAGAGACATGGAAGAGCTTTACAATCTTGTAGCCCAAGCAGGTATGATCCTAGCCATGAGTAGCATTCTGCCATCACCCAGAATGATACCGCAGTACAAGGGCAAAATGATTGACTTCAACAATTGGCTAAGCTTCTGTTGTCATTCTAAAGGGATCCAGTATCTGTCTGCCTGGGATGACATGGTCGACAGACCATGATGCTTTGCCAGAGATGGCCTGCATCTGTCACCCCTGGGATTCCGGATACTGGCTAAGGTTCTTGACACCCCTATAGTGCCTTTTTTAGGCAATGTTCAAATGACAAATTCACCACCATAACAGGAACAGGCAAGCAAAAACTAAGGGTGATGCTACTCAATGCTAGAAGTCTAAATCTCAAAATGCACTCACTCGAGGCACTCCTTAAAATGGAGAACATCGCTATCTGTGCAGTAACTGAGACCTGGTTCAAGGCTCCAGAGAGCACCCCTGCACTACCAAGCTATAACTCATACCACACTTTTCAGCCATGTAACCTGGACCGGAACACCAAAGGGGGAGGTGTGTCCATATTCATTAAGGATATCCATGCCTACAGGCTAGTTGCTCAGCATAATGCAGCCAAGGTTATCCAAGTGCAACTAACTCTGGGCAAAACTGCAATCCAAATTGTAGCTTGCTACAGATCCCCCATTATGCCCCTGGATTCCCACTCCTCTTTTCTTGATGAAGTAGAAAATATTAGGGTTCAACCAAACACACTAATAATGGGCGATTTCAACTACCCCACCATTAACTGGGAAAACTAGTCATGTACCAACTCCTTCACTCAACGCATTCTGGAATTCATAAACTCCAATGCCCTGGATCAACTTATCCACACCCCCACCAGGGGCAACAATATCCTAGATCTAGTCATTACCAACATGAGTGACCGGTGTTCCACATCTGAAGTCAACACCTCATTGGTCCGATCTGACCATAAGCTAATTACCCTAGATATCCATATCCTGCCCACACCCCCTATTAAGGAAAACATGGTAAAACATTTCTTCAAAGCCAACTTCATGATTCTTACGACAGAAGTGGTGAACTTCATGACACCCATGCAGATGGAAAATACAGTTACAACTACTGAATCCTACACAATTGCACTTTATAAGCACTTACATGAGTGCATGGCTCATGCTATCCCAAACAGAACCAAGACACTATCCTCCAAAAAAGGAAGCCAATCTGGTGGTCCCCTGCCATAAGCAAACTGTACAACAGAAGGAAGAAACTGTTGCAAAAGAGAGTAAAATCCCATGAGTGGAGGAGCTCCCTGGTCCGCCTCAGTAAGAAGCTGCGATCCCTGATAAAATCCTCCAAAGCTAGTTACGAAAACAAAATTGCCACTGATTCTAAAGACAACCACAAAGCATTCTATAGCTATGTCAAGAATCTGAATGGCAACACTCAGATCTGCTCTCTGAGTTACAGCACAATGGCACTAAATATACAGACCCAACTGATATTGTCAACATCCTGGCAGATAGGTTCAATGCTAACTTTACCCCCCTCTCACCCGCTAAAGAGCCCATATCTATACCGGAAGAATGCAAAGTGCCTGTAATCATGGCTGCACAGGTAAAAACCACACTCTCTAAAGCCAAGAACACAGCATCCATGGGACCAGACAACATCCCAGGTTGCTTTCTATACGAACTACAGAATGAACTGGCACCCCACCTAGGTACCATATTCAATCACAGCCTCACCTAAGGCTTTGTGCCCGCTGAATGGTGCACAGTGACGGTTATCCCACTCCACAAGGGGGGAGCCACCACGGACCCCGGGAACTACCGCCCCATTAGCCTGACGACCCTGGTCTGCAAACAAGAACTTTGATAATCTCCAAACTCTGGACCCCACCCAGTTCAGATTTGTAAAAGGCAGATCATGTCTCCTAAACCTGATAGACTTCTTTGAAGCAGTCACCAAAGCCGTAGACGAGGGTAAGGTGGTTCACACAGCCTATCTAGATCTTGCCAAGGCTTTTGACACCATCCCTCACTCTGGAATTATAAATAAACTCACTAAACTAAGTATAAATCCCTATGTCACAAGATGGGTTGCCAAATGGCTCACTAACAGAACCCACACTGTGAAAGTAACATACTCCAAATCTGACTTCAGACCAGTAACAAGTGGAGTACCACAGGGTTCAGTCCTGGGTCCTCTCCTGTTTGGTATCTACTTCTCTGAAGTACAGGCTAACACAGAAGGTCTTTGGCTAATGAAGTTTGCAGATGACTGCAAACTAGGAGCCATAATCAAAACTCCTAACGATCTGGACATCCTACAAAAAGGCCTCACTGAGACAGATGCCTGGTATCAAAGCCATGGTCTCAAGCTCAATGCCAAAAAGTGCATTGTCATCACCTTTGGTAAAAACTCTGTACCCATGAACTGCAACATAGACGGTAGTCTACTTAACACCGAAAGTGTGATAAGAGACCTTGGGACACAGGTGGACAGTAGTCTCTCATTTGATAATCACATCACTACAGTAGTCAGGAAATCCTTCTACATGGCACACCTCATCACAAAAGGTTTCTCATCCAGAAAAAAAGAGGTCATTGTTCCCCTCTACACATCACTCATCACTCATTAGACCTATTATAGAGTACAACGCTCCTTTTGATATGTACCTCAAAAGATATCTACAACAACTGGAAAGGCCACAGAAATACCTCACAAAGAGGATGCCCTATGCAGACAGTCTCAAGAAAACTCCAGCTTTACTCCATCGCATATCGCCTACTCAGAGATGATCTCTGCCTAACATACAAAGCTATGTCAAACCCAGAGCTGTTGGACATGCTCCACTTAAAGAAGTCCCAATCCCTCCAAGCTACACATTCTAGGGACCTAAACCTTGTCACCACAATAAACAGAACATGCTGGAGGGATAGATTCCTATCCCAGAGACTTCCCATACTCTGGAATAAACTACCTATCTATATCAAACAAAGCTCCTCATTAGTACTCTTCAAGAAAAATCTTGATGATTGGATGGGAAATAGGAAATTCACCCCGGGGATCACTTCTGTGGCTCTGCTTGACAGTGGCACAGGAAAATAATTTTCTTGGGTGGCAAAAGCCAGTGTACCTTTTTGGCTGGCTTGTATAGGCCCTAGGGTCGATAGCCTAGTACCTACCTATGAACCTACCTATGAACTATACCTTTAAATATTAACTACGATGATCCTCTTGCATTTCTCTCAGAAAAGAGAGAGAGAGAGCTCTCCTGATTAATTCCATGTGACTACAGACAACTCATTTCCAAGTAGAAGTAAGAAACAGTGAGAAAAATAGCTAATAACTTTGCATATGCTTGGAATAATCTTTGTACATTTCATACAAAACACACTGTTCAAACTTCCCATGGCAAACTGTTTACACTTATAGATGTCTTGCCTCCCACTAAGGACATTGATTTTATTTATTTTATTTTATTTTACATTTGTTGACTGGGTTGGTCCAACTGAGCTGAGTGCCCCTTTTTTAGCAGAGGCCTGGGGAGAAAAGCTCCACAGTATTACAATTTGTTATACAGAAATAATAGATAAAAGCATTGGAAGGTTACAATGTATACATACAATGTAAGTACAGTTTTACAGAAGTAATAGATAAAAAGCTTCAGTATTTTACATTATAAACATGAATAAAAGCAATATACAATACAAAAAAGATTTAATAAAACAGCAAAAATTACAAAATATCTATAGTTATTCTATGAAATATGAGAAATCAGAAGAGGAAATGAGAGATATACAAGTCAAGTGACACCTTATAGAGGATAAGAGCTACTAAGATTGTAATTTTTGGTTATTATGGGATAATGGGAAAATCATTAATAACTTTGCAAATGCTAGTAATTTAACATTTTCAATGGTTTTCATTATTTTCTCATTTTCAAGCCTATTTTCATGAAGACATTTCTTAAACCAAGCACATTAATCTAGACTTCCACTCTTGTAAAGAAAGGAGAAATGTTTATCTTTATTTTACATATGATAAAACTGATACATTTTTACACCGCACCCCAGCAGCCCAAGACCACAACATTATATTAACTCTAACTTGCTTCTGACCATCCTTTCTTATCTTGATTCAGTGTAACACCTGTATATATTACAACTAAGAAAATGTACTTGCTTGCATTAATATCTTTAACATGTACAGCAGTCACTAATAAGACTCCCTTACCTCACATTTAAAATATCTTGCCTATATAAAACTGCTTTACAATATAACATGCAATTTACATTATGAATTATTTTATGTTTTACGTAGTTACTACTTAATTCCCTTCAATGCCCTTGTAAACATTAATGACAAAGTGATGTATATGCTTTATGGTTCATCTACCAGTTTAACTTAGCCAACAAAATTCCAATTATTCTCAGACATTTTTCTTGCAAAGCTACATTTCACATATCTATTCCTATATTTAATATGATTGATGCATTATAGTCTCCTATTTATTCTCTAATTTCAGTATTGCTGGTCTTCTACCTGATCAACTCCATCTCCCAACCCCAGTTGATCTTTTTGAATTCCAAGGTCCTTCTGACTCTACTAGTCAGTTCCTGTGCTCTTTTTTGATCTTAGGCATGTTTCCTTTGGAACAATGTAAAATGTTTAATTTGCAACATCTCTCTACAGGTTTTATTATTTACAGAAGAATAAGGAGCATAGCCCCATTTCTGCTTGCTGGTTTACTGTTTGTTGAATTAGCCTTTTCTGCATCAAAAATATATTTGATTTTTTTATGAAAAATTATTACAAAGACAGATGGATATAGCAGCTTCAATCTTTCACCTGCCTCTTGAGTTTCTGTGATTGCTGAGAAAAAGCATGTTTCTGTTTTGCGTGGTGTGCAGTAAACAATAATTCAGATAGTGTAATTACTAGTTGGTAACCACATTTTAAGGCAGTTTCACTGGCCTCTTTTTCACATTTTCTGTTTTCATACTGGCAGAGCGCAAATCAACCTACTGCCCAATTGGAAGTCCTACCATCATTGCTTTTCCCTCTTCTTTCACTATTAGAGCTCCTCCCATGTCTCTCTTGTAACATTGCTTTTTGCATCATACACTTGATATAATTTAATACTATTTGGTATTTGTCTATAGGTTCAAGGCCATTTACATTACATGATAATGACAAATCAACCAGTCTGATAAAAAGTTATTACTTCCACATATTTTGCATGACATTTATTTTTCAGTATGTTTCTAAATTACAGGTTACATGCAAACCTTAATGTTTTGCAGGCTGATCTTTTACATATGTGCTTATTCTCATTTCTATTTAAGTCCATGTCACATTTCCTCACACTTATCTCTTCAATAAAAGCACTCAAGAGGCAAAAAAAAAATAATAAATTTTTAAAAATCTTGATCCCCTTTTAACTTGAAGGAAAAAAGTGAAACAATATACACGTCTGAAAAAGAATGTTTTCTCCACCACAAGGGGCAACTGCCCCAAATCAATGGCTGCAACCACAGGCATTACTTACTCTAAAATTGTGGTTAACCATGCTAAATCACATGTTGGAGTCTCGTTCCCACTTACGTGGATTACTATCTGTCCTTATCTCTATTATCCTCCTACATGTGAAGAAAACTTGCATGCTTTCAGTCAATTTTAGCTTTTAGCCTTAAAAAAAATGCACTACCCTTAACTTTAATATTTAATGCACTAAGGTACTATGGTTGTTAGGAGGGCAACTACTTGTTTAACTATTCACATATCACAGTTTCAGTCTTTATTTTCACTGAACTGCATGCCAGTTTTCAGCATCTTCTGATTTCTGTATCCTTGCAAGCAGCATTGCAGTGCTTCTCTTTGTCTCATCTTGTAGTAGCATATTACAAATTTGAAGTAACTCCACAAATGCAATTCTTTCTTCTCTGACATTAGTTTGTCTACATTTCTGAGCAACAGTCAAGATATGATCAAGTAACCATTTTGACCATTTCTGATTTTTTGTTTGGCAGGCAGGAACATTTCACTTTCTTCACACACAACTTTTTTTGATGTTTTCACATAACTTATACATATATGAAAAGTAGAACATTTCAAATGGGCTTATTGTATCAGGTGAGCTTTTTGAAGGTCAGTAGGTTGTAAGCCTAACCATCTGATCGATCAAACATGTTTATATATTTTAACACCTTTATTGAATTTTCACTTAAAACACAGAGAAACATATATTTATATAAAAGAAAAAATATATTAACGTGTTCACATTTGCAAACATTATACATCACATAGTATTTTATACAATTATCAGTAATCCAACATTACATAAATTGATCAATACCTGCCATCACTTAAATCTCACTCCTTCTCCAAAACATTTTTCTGCATCTGTTATTCCCCCAATTTCCATTTCATTCTATGTAATTTACTCCTACCCTTTTCTACAGATCCCACTTATAGTTCTTTTATCTCTGTTACAATATTCACTACTTCAAATACAGTTTGTTTGTACTTGGAGTTCCATTTCTAGTAACTGCTGTTTTGGTAGCCACCAGAATTAAATTTAAGAAGGCCTTACTATATCTAGGCAATTTGAATCCTGTATACCAGCTCGAAAGAATAATAATTTCCTAAGTTACATCCATCTGCTCACCCAATACTTCTGATAGAGTGCTCTGTAAAGAATTTTAAAGACTGCCAACTCATTATACTCCTAAAACATATGTTTCCAGTTACGTCTTTCTTCCCTATCATTCCTATAGCATTTGCCATCTACCTGAGGAAAAATTCTTTGGGTCTTCTTGGGATATACAAATACCTAATACTTCCAAATAAAAATCCTAAATCTTCTAGACTTTGTTGTATTTTTTGGAGTCATACATATGTACTGCCATTGTTTCCTTGTGACTTGCTTATCCAGTCTTTCCTAGCCTCCTGTTGGTTCTGCCTCCACCTAATCTCTCTCAAATATTCCAGAAAAGCTTCATACCATTTCGTTTTTAGAATTCAACCCCACAGTTTACTACTGCACTCGTGTCCCAATTCTCTGATGTAAATAATTTACCGTTCTTTGGTAGATATATTAACCCAGTATGACTTATGCTTTTTAGAACATATAGTTTTACATCTGTCAGACTAAGCTTTCTACTGGCACAACTCTCTTGATAAATTTACTGGAAAGGTGTAGCCGAAATTGTAAATGAACATATGCAGTCATGCAGTGAATACCCAGGTACGTTTATGTGGTTAAAGCTTCACTGCTCCAGGAAAGAAAGATGTTGCCCCAAGACAGTTTGCTTGAGAATAACAGTTCCTATTGTTGCAAGGCTGCACAGTGACTGAATGTAACTGAATCCAATTTTTATTTTATTAAGGAGAAAATAAGGCAAGAATTAGTAAATTTGGCATTAACATTTGCCTCATGGCTACCCGAAATGTTTGTCATCTCCTAACTAAAGATGTATTTTTCTTCCCATTACTCCTGTCAAAATGCCCCAATGGCTTTCAGAGAATCACAGAAAATGCAAGGCAGCTGGGCTATGTCGCCATTTAGACCTTGTCAATATCTACCCTTAGACCTTACCTCCTTTTTTTCAAAGAGCAAAAATTTTTGAATATGTATCCAACGCTTTTTAAAGAAAGACATGTCATTTTGCTTGATCTGAAGTGGAAGTTTATTCTATAGAAAGGATATTTTTTTCTTGATGAATTGTCTCTGTCTCTCCAGCATGATTTATTTATTTGCTGAAGCAGGTTCAAATTTATGGTAAGATCCCTAGTCCAAGTGTTCACTGGCCTTTCATTAAGGCACTGGTATGCAAAACAAATATAATTTCTTAGAGGCTTTTGCCATGAGGTCTGTTATTTTCCTAATGTCTGGACTAACCTTTCTTGTTCAGTCTACCCAAGACCTGAATTTTCCATCATGTTTAAGAAGGAAGTTAAACACATACTTCAAAAAGTTTAGGCTCAGACATATGTGCAGTTCAGAAGATCAAAGGCTTTGGCATTATCTAGTTCATTGCACCATGAAAGCATTTCATAAGTACAAGTGGTAGATCAATCGTTATCAGTTGTTTGTGGTTCATTCCATAGAGTCTTTATAGGCAGCAATTAAAAATCAGGCTCCTGGTTTTCTTGCTGTCTGTCCTCTCTAGTTGATAAGAAATAGGAAAAATATGGCTTCTTATGCTTGTTGCTATACCTTTCTGCATAGAAGTAATGACTGTATCCTGTAGCCTTTTTTAGTTATTTACAGTCTGTTGGCTAAATAAGTAAACTGATCCAAAGTGTACCCTTTTTAACTATGACTAGGCAGTCGAGAAAAATGTAATGAAATACAACAGAGTAAAATTAGATGATGAATTATACATAAATCATAAATAATAAAGATTATATTTCATAAAGCAAGAAAGCAAATCAGTTAATAACATACTGATGTGTGCTCACACAAAGGAGAAATTACATAACTGTGTAATCTGTAGTGTGCATGCAAAGAAATGCCCCTTGTGAAATAAAACACCAGATGCAAGCAAACAAAAATACATTTTACCACAGATAATCTTTGTCTGATTTTGTACTAAACTAGTTGCTGGCTGTCAAATATGACATTTTGTTGTGACCTGTAAGATTTAACATCAAAATGGCCAGGTGTGGTTACACCATACGGGGAATGAAGTAATAAGGGCAAGATAAACCTTGTGTCCTGTACATGACAGATTATCCAGAGTTTGGGGTCTTTATAAAAAAATCCACGGTTTATATAACATAGCTCACTTATTTGTTTCTATATTAAACTTGTACTGATATTGCGCTTTACTATATGAACCCCAGAGGAAAAATGTGAACGTTCTTCCCTCTAAAGCTGTTTTTGTAGTTGCCCTTAATTCATTTTTTCCATGAATTCCATCAACTGATCCTGTCATGCTGATTCTGTATAGCAGTAGTTAGGAATATTAGCATATTTGCATGAATGACATCTAAGATACACAGTACTATGTTACTGCATGGTGTCATCTGAGACCTAGCTCAAATACAAATAAAGTTGTAACTAATGTCTGTCACCAAAGTACTAAGGTATGAGAAATAGTGACTACAAATATTATTAAAATGCATAAGCAAAATACCCATACTTCTTTAACTATACCCAAAAGCAAGGTGATTTGTGGATCATAATTAGAAAGCTGACAGATGGATAAATAACTGTGCTGCAGATGCTGGTTTCTAGTAGGTAAGATTACTGCACGATAACAGTTTATTATAAAATATTTAGCTGCAGTGCAGAAAACATCACTTTTGTATATTCAAAATTAATCATAATGCAAAGATTAAATTCTGGAATAAAGCTGTATTTTCACTGAATAGCCATGTTAATTATTTTTTGTGTTAGCAGCCATGGTCTGTAAAACAATAACTTTTTTATTTAAACACATAAAGTTTATTAAACAAATAATCAAAAGTATACACATAAGTCAGATTAATCAACAGTTAGTGGATAGCTCTATATAAAATTGTATGGGTTGTGGAAATGCACTGCAAAGAAATGATTCAGAGACACAGGTAGTGCAGCCGTGCTAGTTAAAGGATACAGTATGCAACATATGCAGATTACCATATATTGAAATGGAAATGAGGTATCCAGTGCAAATAAGGCACACTAATTATGCAAAACATGTCCTTAAGCATGGCAGAGAAATTCAAAGATTTCTAAAGCAGGTGCCATGCACTGTGACATAGACATATTCTAAACACCAAGGATATGTGGTGCACAGGCAAACATAATGCATGAGGTAACAGCAGCTGTAGTCAAAAAGCTGTTGCAGGCAGTGCCTGAGACATGCCATACTGCTGTTCTTTGTACCTTCACAGAAGGTACCATCGGCATCTTTCCTTCCTGCACCAGACTGACCAGTAGATAGTAGATTGCTTTTATGTGGATAGGGAGACAATATAAAGAGCTGGTTCAACTGTATCAAGAGGAGGTATGAATTGTCTTTTCCAGCAGACACTATGGTATGAGTAACATTAACTGTTTTAGTTACAGTGATCTTCCAACAACCTGGGGGAAACACTTGAAATACTACAGGTGCCAGCCTTACATCTCATACACCAGCTCCTCAGCATTATTCTGCAGTATTTGTAGGAGCATATACTGTTCCCAAGAACTGCAGAGGTGAGAACCACTACTAAGCAGGTGTTTTACAGCATAGCCCATCTCTCTGAAGTCCTGGGAACCACTTCTTGCACACACATTGCATCTAGGTCTCGCTTATTCCACTGAATACGAGATGCATCAACAGGAAGGGCTTACACTAATTCAATTAACAGGTGGTGTATAATGCCTAGGGCATCACCTATAATGTTTACCTTTGCCACCCTGGCAGTTCTCATGATTGACATATACAGTGCACATCTGACTTATTCCAATGGTTCATGTATGGAGGACTTTCCACATGGTAATCTAGTTGGTAGGTTCATATGCAGGTACGTACAAAGGCCAAAGTATAGTCAGCATGTAAGCAAGAAGCAGACCACATATAATAGTGGCACTGTTGTGTTTTGCAGGTGATGCTGGATGTGGCCTAGAGTTATGGATTAGGACCTGCCTCTACAATACCCAGACAATGGTAGAGATGATGTACTGCCCACATGGAAACATGGAATTTGGTGCAAAACATTTTCTGAACTAAAGGGATGCTTCTGCTGTCTTGATTTGTCCAGTGGGGCACTACAGTATGCACCAGAGACCAGCAGCCAAATCTTTGTTGAGTGTGCCATGTTGCAAAAGATGGCAATGCTGAAACAGCTACAGCAGCAGGGAAGCCTCCTAGCAGTGGCCACCATTGCAGTAGGAGCAGAAACTAAGGAGAAGGGCAGATATTTATAGGATGATCAGGCAGCAAGCATTACCACATGTAAAGCAGAGGCAAGTTGCAATTCACTGAGATACTGCCATGGAGGCTGTGTCTGGTCTGGAAGAATGGGCCATGATACCAATAACACTGAAAGAATGATGCATGCATTTTCACTCCCAGGCTAAGCAGGATGGCTTATCGAATGGTAAAACTGTGTATTACACATTACCATATCACATAGGTTATGGGATGAGTAGGACACATTCATCATTACTTGCACAGGTGGGAGAGACATAGTGAAAGGTGACAGCAAAATTATCATATAAGCCAGGGTCATGAGAGATGGCTGTAGCAGCCATGCATTCTGACAGTAAGTGGGGAGTCAGGGATCACATCCTTCATTGGTAAGGTGGAGCTGCTGTGTTGCAAATGCTGACCATGGGCACTGTGGTGGCCTGTGGTCATAGAGCTTAGTAGACGTGTGTGTCTGTGTGTGCATGACCTACTGTGGACATACTGTATGTATATGTTTGCTGCCACCTAACCATTTAGTAGACCGTTATCTGTCCCTTGTAGTGCTGTGGCCACTCCCCTTTTTCCATACACACTGGAGCAAAGTGCATGTAATTATGGCATCCCTTCCTAAATTAGAATATTGGCCCCCAGTAGTGTTCTGCACTTAATTTGCATTGCCATGCCTCACCCTATGTACGGAGGCTATCATGTCCTGTGTGACATGTCATTGTGCTGTATTTCCATACCTACATTCACTTGCTTCCTTTATGTTCCTGTTGCTACAATCCACCATTGGTTTTGAATGCAGTGCAGGAATAAATTATCAGGCATCTGTTCTTAATTCAATATATCTATCTCTACATCCAAAGTCATATTCTGGAAAGTCCTTACTCCACAGTTACTCATCTTAAAGTGTTCTCACTCAAAATAGCATGGACACTTTATGTCATACCTCTTAGCGTGGAGGTTATGCTAATGAGGACATTTAGCATACCTATCTCTGACTCACTGGCATAGCACAATGTGCCAGCCACAGAGACCAGTGCCCCATGGTCATCCCAGGATGGGGACATTGCTCAGCATGCTAATGTATGAAACTTGCATTGCTTATAACATCATGGCTATGCAAGATGAATGTTTTGTAGCACCCTTTTGCAGCACTACAATGCTCATCATATGATGTGCAAAGATACTTTCATATATATGGGGCTACTCTTTTGCTCAAGAGAACCTTTGTGAGTGAACATGGCTTTCTAAGGTTTTGAGATAGGAAGACTCATAGCTAGTGACTAAGACATAGCAAGATTTTCTTTTTATACTTCCGTAAGGACTTTCAAAATCTTGTACTGGACCAATGAGATACAGTAACCTGCAGTGACACCACCTTGAGCTGCTTCCAGAGTGTGAGGCAAAAGTTAGCAAAGAAGTGCCATAATGTTACTTTAAGCTTTATTTTCCTTCTATTCTGTTAATAGGTCCATCAGTGTACTGAGGTCTTCCTACTTTGTTTTATAGTGACTGAGAAGTGTTGTGCCAACACAGATAGATGTCACTGGAGGAAAAGTACAACTCGTGGCAGCAGGGTGCATGTGCATTGTATACTACTGCACTGTACATGTGCTACTGTATGTACAATATTGGTTCCTGTCAATTCATTCATTGTAGTGCTAACAAAGGTATAAAGATTGAAAAATGTTTGCTGAAACTGTTTTCACTGATAGTGGAGTTTTTATCTTTCTTGCTCTCCTGGAAAAAAGTATGTCTATGAAGTTTGATGAAAGTAGTTACAGTGAACATTTTTCAAGTTTTTTTATATTCACCAAAACTGCTGTCAGGGAGTACATGCATCAATATATAATATAAACATATATATCTATATATATATATATAGTAATAATAGCAAGTATTCACTCATCCAATCAAATATCAAAAAACATTATGTTGAACAAACAGATCATCCCTAAGTTTAAGATTCTTCAGTGCAATGTCCCATGCTCACTATTAACAAACATCTTTCATTGGTGGATATTCAACCAATAAAGCTATAGAATCAGAACAACTCACCAACAGAAAAAATGGGAAGACGTATGTAAGATCTGCTCAATGCAGAAGGTACCTGTATTCTAAACAGTAAAAGACATAAGCTGAAAAACATTAGTAAAAACATAGCCTACAGATACTAAAACATAAATCCCATCAAAGCTACAGCTCAATGTTGCAATTTTAAGGTGGAAGCACCATAAGGTGTTCATCACCAACCAATTCAGAAAGCAAAGAAGCACACCGCAATCAAATAATAAAATTCAAAATAAATTTATGCACCGAATAATGAGCTTGAATAATCACTAAATATATAAAAACAAATTGAAATAGTCAATGCTCAGAGCATAAGAAAAAGCATGAGAAAAAACCTGAGAAAAACAGGAAGCATAGGGATCTACATTACTCCCCTACTGGTTGGCTAAAAGCCAATCCACATTCTTAAATAAAAAATTAAACCAATCACGAACTGCTCATGTTAGGCAGCCCGAAGATCAAGGCCCCAAAATGAGAAACAAAACACTAAACCAGCAACCACAAATATTGTATACATCTCATGTGTCAATAACACTGAAACATGTGGAACTTAGACAATGTGAATATATGAAAATTAATAAAGAAAATTAGTAATAAAAATATTGGTATATTATGTTAAGTCCTTAACACAAATTATCCTCTGA